>NC_079157.1:81923526-82234638 GCF_947563725.1 Argiope bruennichi | reverse complement strand
ACAATAGTTTTGAAATATTCTTATATGTTAGTAGTTTATCAAGCAATTGAAAGAAAAAAAATTAACAAAATTGTTCCAGTTTATGATGTATATCATTGTATAAATATCTTTACATACGTATTATAGTTATAACTTCCAATGAATTTATCTTAAAATACTTTAATAAATGAATGTTTTTATAAAAAATTCATAAAATAGAATAAAAATGACGTGATCTTTAAGTGCCGTTAATTAATGTGAAATCATTAAGAATTACTTAGAAACGGTACTAAATAGAATTTCATATCTATTTTTAATCTCGGATATTTTCGTACTATATCACGTGCAGACTTTTTCTCAGTATGAAAAACAGACAATGCCTTATAAAAATCCATTTAAAGTAATAAATAGAAAAATATGAGACGGTAGGGAATTGATAGTATTAGTGAAATGATCCTTTTATTCACGTGTAAATGTATGCCTATAGTTGCTTACTTGACTAAATATTCAAAGATCCAAATAAAGCCAATGTGCCTAAAACACAACCAAGCCTGCTTTTAAAATAATAAATGGGGAAAAGGGACGCAGAGTTTATTGGATTAGACGTGCCGCCGTTTTAGATTCCTCACTTGGATTGTGTTTCATAGTTCTTGTGGGAGTCAATTCTCTTCTTCGTATTTTACCACTTCTTTAAAGGAAATTTATTTACAAAGTTTTATAATGCTTTACGAATTCTAAAATTTTTTATATTAATTATGCTAGCCTAAACATAATAACGAACATTCGCTTTGCTTTCGATAATAAGATCTTTACTTGTTTATAATGAGTGATTGTATCAATAGAATTAAATATTTATGATGTTATATATTTTCATTAAATTAGCGATTAATTAACGAAAAGAGCTAACGACTAATAAAAAGCTAATATTTAAATAATTTGTAAAATAACTTTAAAAATTTTTTTTGTAAAATTACAAATTGCAATCTTTTTTAGACGCCAATTCTTTTGTGACATCTGGTTGTATATTTATCTTAATATGTTGGATTTTAAAAATCAATTTAATGTTATATTCACAATTATTATCTTTATTATAAGAAATCTAGTTTCAAATTTTAAAATAATACAAAACTTCATATGAATCACATATTCTTATTTAAATATATTTAGAATTTTATTTTTTTCAATTTGGGATTATAACAATTAAAGGCATATTAATATCGATCGTGAAATATCGATAATCATCGATTTAAATTGTATTATATGTCACAGACAATCCTGAAATCATCTAATTCTGATTATAACTTTACGTTTCATATTTCTTTTTTCTGATTTGCTTTCTGTAAAATAGCTAAGCATTAACTACAACGAGACATGACAAATTTATTTAAAGATTTAAAGATTAAAGTTGATAATTAAAGTTTTAAAGTCGGCCATTTAAAAGATTTAAATGGCCGACCTAAAAATCAATTGATTTCTAATTTCCACTGTTTACTAATAATAAAGATGAATATGTGTTTGTGTACGCGTATATGTTTTGATAATCTACAGGTCTGGCCCTGTGTTTTGGATTTTTTAAAATTTTAATTAGAGTTTTAACTAAAAATTAAACAAAACTTTGGGGGTTTTCCGCGATGACTTCCGAAAAAAACTACAGTACAAAAATAATTTTTACATCATCTTAAAATTCAAAAATTATCTTTTCAATGATATCAATATTTTTGCAGTATAAATATTTTTTTTTTTAGATAAATTTAAAAAAAAATATTTTAAGCATAACACGACTCGTAAGAATTCTGAACGAATATTAAATGCATCAGGAACGATAATGCAAAAAGACTTAAGAATTCTGGAAGAATATCAAAGTTGTTATTTAAATTTACTATTAAAGATGCAGATATGTTTTTTCCTTTTGTCGTACATTCCGAATTACCATCCTCTTTTTAATATTAATCTTTATTGGCAAAGCAGGTTTCTGAAAAATAAGCGATATATTTATTTAAATCTTGGAAGTATCTATAAAAGATTTGAATTTATATTTAAATTACTATAAATGATTGAAAAATGTCAAATTTTACAGTACTTTAGGTTAAAAATTAGGTTGCATTGTTAAAATGTATCCACTTTTTTACGAATTTTAGAGTAGCTGACAAAAAAAAATAAGGGAAATGCAGTGTAAAATGAACAAAATTGTATAAGCCTTCTAAATATGAATTTTATAGCTAACAAAATTTGAAGCTAAAAATACATAACTGAAGAAATCATTAAGAGTTACATAAAAAAAAAATAGTTAATTGAAAGTTTTAGCTGCTATTAGCCAGCTATTCGACAAAGGCGTTTAGTCATGTAATAAATTTCAAGCTGGGCTTTAAAAAAATTTCCTTTATTCTGTTTTATTTTAATTTAAAAGTACTTCAGAATGAATCTGAAAGATCAATTAATTAACAATGTTTAATTTTAAATGCATCAAACATTAAGAAAATAAACATAATCGTTTGAAATAACCGGTCAGAAAAATTAAGCCTAACCTGATTAGCGTGAGGGAAAAAAACTGAAGCCTTACTCACTTGGCGGTGGGGGAATGAAGACTTTTTGGCGAGAAAGTTAGTTTTTAATCAATAATTAAAATTCTAATTTAGAATTCAAAAAAGGGACCCCAGGTGCACATTCCCGACCTCCGAAGTATACATGTACCAAATTTGGTAGCTGTAGGTCAAACGGTCTGGCCAATAGATCGCCAACAAACACACGCACACACATTGAGCTTTATTATAAGTATAGATTGAAGTTTCAAGACTCTAATATGTTGCCTGAGCTGATTTATACTTCGTTGCAAAACAGTAGCCATTCCAATGCAAAGCATTTCCATTTTTAGTGAAAATAAATTAACTTTTACAGTAACTTTCACACAAATTGAAATTATCTACAGAAATCTAAGTTCCGAGGTGTGTTCAAATGAAAGGATACGAAACTACACTGGGGATATAATCGAATTTTTTATTCACAAGCAATCACCAGAAACCTGAGCGCATCTACGGGTGCCTCGCGACGGGTCGGAGTAGTCAGTTTGTGATTGAGATTAGGTGAAGAATTTACAACTTAACAAACCCTAATTCTATTTTCAACTTCAAATATCTCAGATTAGTTTTAGGGTCGCGGTGGCCTAATGGTAAGTTCTCGACTTCCGGTGGACTTCATGTTTGAGAGTCGGCTCCACCGAAGAACAGTCGTGTAAGCAGGTACGTTAAATCCGTCGGAGCCAAACGTCCTCCCGCTGGTGTGGTGTGGAAGTTTAGAGAGGGGATGCCAACTGAGATGTCGTCCTCATCATCTGACCGCGGTTCAAAATTACCAGATCCGCCCCAAAATAGCCCTAGTGTTGCTTTAAAAACGGAACGTTAATATAGCTAAAGATAAAGGCTCAGATTAATTTCTTAATTTTGATATTATTTTTAAATCCTTACATCATGATTAAATTTTTGTATTCGTATTTTTATTTATATCCTAATTACTTTGTTACGAAAGTTTCGGAATTAAATTTTATTGAAATGGGTTCTGAAATGCTTCCACTAAGTGGATTATAAAAATAAAGATGCTTAAGTTTTATTAATCAAGACTTGTTGCTTGCTTCTGTCAAAAATAACAAAAAGTTTATCCCCTGGTCCCATTTAAAGCGATTTAAAAAAATCTTGATAGCTGCCAACATTTAAAATTACTTTAAAACCGGAAAATATGTTTGCTTTGGAGTCCAGAAAGACATATTGAAGCAGTTCTCTTCGCAAGGCCGCCCTTAAATGCCTCTTTTAATGTGAACGATACAGCTTTATAATGTCTTCAATTACTCATATAGATACCGATATTTGACCTTGATTTCTCTTTCAGTTTTCTCGACCCAAAAAAAGCGATTAAAATAAAAGGTAATTAAAAAAAATAAAAAGAAATAACCCGTTCTGGGACAGAATTTTTTTTACTTTCACGGAATGATTTGCAGCGTTGTCGGGCTTATCCCTAAGTGTTTCCATTCCATTGAAGATACCAAGTATCAAGAACTTATCGGAAACTAAAAACTGATATTGATGGCAATATGGTGATTAACAGCACCCAGACATATCGTAGCGGTCACACGAGTTTACACATTCTGTCACGTTTGCCTGTATGCATTTTTATTTTTTCAAAATGGTTTTTTGATGGACACGTGCAGACCAGCGTGCTGGTGTCTTCACTTGGGATGGATTTCAAAATTTCTCAACCCATTCTGTCGTTGTAACTGACTGGAGTCCCACACATGCTTTGTGGTCTCTGACTGAGTCCTTGCCGTCGCACCAACCGTAAGTGGTTTCGTTTACTACTGCTCGGTTTGCTTTCGCTTTATCTAGTAAAAAAGAGAATTCATGTAATGAATGCTTCTCGAATTTTTTTTCCTTTAATCATTTCCGAATTATGTTTGAATACTTGTACATTTTTTTTCTTTTGTATTAGGAAATTGTTAAGTATATTTCGTTATGAATTCCATTCTATGAAACAGCTCAATTTAATTCAGGATTTCTTTGTTTTAGAAACAATTTTCTTGTTATAAAGCTAATTAAAGCAGAATATGATATAATTTTTTTTCAGAATCCTTTTTATTTTATATAAAAAAAATCGATCTAGCTTAAAAATTATTTCATAAAATGAATTTTTAAATGAGAAATTGAAATAAATTAAAATACTTCCATTCATTATGTTTTTCAAAAAAAATTAGTTTTAAAAGTACACCATTATAAACGCCATTTATAAATTTTTATTTTATATGAAAAAGTTGATCAAACTTAAACATTATTCCATCGAGCGAATTGTTAAATGAGGAATTTATAAAAATTAAAACATTTTCATTCTATTTGTTTTTCGAAAAATTATCCTTAAAAGTATATCCATAATAAACGTCATTTAATAAATTTTTATATTTATGTAGATAACTTTATTTTGCAATTTGTTTTGCGTTACTTTAAATCAGCATTAATTTAATGAAATGAATTGTTTATTAAATTCATATTATCATGAATTATTTTTAATATTTTTTATTTGGATTACTGAAAGAAATGCAAAAGGATAAATTGTAGATAGGAAATTCTAGAATAAAGAATATTCTTATTCGTATAAAAAAATTTTCAAGTTTAAATGAATTTTATAGTTACTAGATAGGCATTCATTACGAATGCCTATCTACTAGCTAAAATATGCATTCTATGCGAATTTAAAATTAGCAATCTTTTGAGACCAATAATTTTATCAAAAAGAATCAATCAATTTCTTAAACTGTATTTATTTTAACGTTCTTTTTCTTTCTCATTGGCCTATATATGCTTTTATTTGTGAAAGTTCCATTGAATTCTTTCCAGAATCGTTGCATTCAGAAATTGCACAAGAATTTCGGGCAGAATTTATGCAGCACTTTATTTGCTTACTTTATTTATTTCTAATTTGAAATTCTTATAAACTTATATGATATCGATTTCAAGAAATAACCCGAAATTTAATGAAATAAAAATACTGAAGGAATCAAAATTTTATTTTGACCGATTTCAAAAATATTTAACTTTAAACTTAATTTTCAGACAGTTTTTCTTGCTTCAATTAATTATTATTAAAAATTGCTCATTAATTAAAATTCATTAAACTCAAATAATTATTATTCATAATATTATCAATTATTATTCTTTTAATTTAATGAGCTAATCATTTTTAAGCGGCAAAATCAAGGATATTTTCGTATTTCAGCTTATACAAAACTTTTCAAGTAGGATTTTTTTTTTTGAAATAATTATTCGCAAATGGTTTTAAATTTCGTAAATTACAGTGGATGGCTCTAAAAAAAGTGAATTTTTTAATTCACTTTAATTTAATTTAATTTTACGCATTCAGAAATTCTGTTGCAGGCAATCAATATAGCTAAAAGCTACTCAATTACAAGAAAATAACACCTGCGACTCGCAATATCTTCTCATATAATGCCCTCCCATATAATTTAAATTCACACAATTTAGGTGAAAAACTGGTGACTTTTTCTCATGCATTGCATAACAGTCGCAAAAGATCCGTAACAAGAACTGAGTATTATCACAGTTTTTCATGTTTTTGCTTAGGAAAGCAAATGTATATATTTACTTGTTGTTTATGTATGTTTATATATGAACAGTGAATCTGAGTGTTTAAAAAAAAAGCAATATTTCGCTATCACTAAGCGAAGTTGCAAAACGGAGAAATGCTGACTTACATAAATCCGTCCCATAATGCATGCCTTGTTTAGCAGAATTTTCTATTAAGCGAAACGTATTCCCTCCTTAGTAAGAAAATCCATTATAGATTCCTTTGTTTAAAAAAATATATATTTATCTTATAGTTTAATCTTTATAAAAAACTTATCTTATAAAAAGATTTATTTCATCAAGATTTCTTCAACAAAATGATATCAATAAAAAAAAGCGCATGGTTGTTTGGCATTTAAGAAACTTCGTTGTGTTATAATAGTGTATTATAGTTGCGCTAATTTTCTTTTCTGCGGTAAGTCTATATTAAAAACTTTTTATTGTTTGTTTTTTTAATTCTCTATTGACTTTTCACAATCATATATCAGCATTTTATAAATTATACCATACCAATTTAGCTATCAAAGTATAAAGTATATTTGTAGTTTTCTTTTCTTTTATCTGTTTTTTACCAAACAAATTTTGTTGTTTCATGTAATTTTCTTAATGAATTTTTGCTATGTAAACAATTATTAACAACATTTGCAATTATATAACATCAAAATTTTCAGTATTTTTACCTAACTACATTTCATTACCAGCTAGTGTGCTTGTAATAATAGTTAAGTTTGATTTCAATTTGCAATGTTGGTTGTGTTTGCTTTGAATCATTTATGCTTATATTCATGAATTTTTTTTAATTCAAATTCTTAAAGAAGTAATTTCAAATATCTTGCATGTATCTCTTCATGTATCTCTTCATGTATTTCAACTATCTTGCATGTATCTATCAAGCATGTAAAGCTATCTCTTTGTATGCTTGAGCTTCCATAATAACGTCGATTCAAATGTCAAAATTCAAATGAAAAATCGTAAATCTAATACATTTATAATATAAAGATGCAATACAGCATATTAAGAAATTTCAAATCGCAATTCAGTATAATTCTAATAAAATTACTCTAAATGAAATAAAAATATCATGATAATGTCTTTGAATAACATTTACCTCTATCATTTATTCGCTGACAATTTTAATTATTGCTGCCATTTCTATTATAATTTTTATAAAGCATTTATTATTATGTTCATTAAAAAAACGATTTCATTAAATGTAATTTCAAGTATAATAGAAAATTTTGTCAGATAAATATAGCCGATTTCTGACTTTGATTAAAAACCCCCAAAACCCTATTTATTCATTTAAATCCTGAATGAAATATTGAAAGGAAAACAGTAATTAAAAAAAAGATTTCAACCTTTTTTTTTATTGTAATTTTATATATAATTATATGTTTATCGTTTGTTCAAGATTTTAATTTTTTTCCTGACCAGCGCTAATTTATGTATACAGAATTTTCTGTACTATAATGGAATTTTTAAAGAAGAATAAAAACATTTTTTGACTTTCCTAAAATAAATATGTCTCCCATTTGTAAAAATTGCTGATTTTTTTCAGATTATGTAAATTTTATTTCTTAAAATATGAAAAAAAATTCTAAAGTTAAGAAAATTATAAATTATTTACTGACATTATATTAAAAAAATACACTTTGCTATTCACTATGAAGTTGTAATAAAAATATATCTGTTATATTCCCATCAATTTTTCCATCAAATACAGAAATTTTTGCAGTAATTTATTAATTTCTAAATCAGAGAAGTTCTTTCTAATTTTAATAATCTCTCTTTAATATTCATTTTGATTATACTTCTTTACTGTGCTTCAAGCAAGAAAGTATCACAAATTTTTCTCTTTGATTTTTTTCTATAATTTTTTAAATCAAGCGTTCAGTTTTCAAATTTTAACATTTGGGCTTGTAGCATTTTCTTTTATTTAGGGAAAAGTGACATCCTAATGCCATGCCTTTGGTATCTGAATAAATATTTAAAAAGGATCTTCTCAATAATATACAGTTAGAACAGCTGTTGTGATTTATATTTCCCTTTGTTAATATTACCTGCAATTTTTTGCTGAAATATTTATTAACCATGTGATGCTATTATTCAATGATCAGCTGAATATTGTTATTGTTGGTTTTCACCTGTGTTTGAACTATTTTTTAGCTCTGTGTAAATCCAAATTTTGCTTTATCATCTTTTTTCCCCTATTATATATTTATTTGCAATCCTAGTTTTATATATATATAAAAAAAGGACCTAGGAGCAAATATGGTTTTGGAAATTTCTTTTCAATTATGATGACAAACAATTCTGATTTGTTTAGCATTTTAATTTTTTTATTGGTCTCAAATTAAACAATTCAATCTTTATAAGTTTACAAACGAGTCAGAATTAACCAACTTATTGTTAAAATATTTTAAATAAAGCAAATTAATTTCAAACTTTTCTATGAAATGTTTTTTAATAAATATATGCAATAAACATTAAACATGATATTTTTATTCCCATATTATGCAAGCAAAGGGTATATTATCGTCCAAAAACAATTTAATTTGTTTGATTTTCACTCTTTTCCTGGTTTCAACCACAATTTATGAATTGAAATATTTATTTATCGTAAGAAATTGCAATAAAATCCACGGTAAATGAGCAAATCTAGATTGAGGATGTTTATTGAGAAATTATGGTTGACATCTTTATGGAATCGTGAAAATTTATGACAGAAATATTTCAGTGTTGTAGCATAAAAATCTTCTGAATTAGACTGGTTGTTTGAGTTGGCAAATTTTAGAACGCGAAAAAACACTTCGATGCAGAACTTTAAATAAAAATGGCTTGTTAGTTTTACGTTTCCGGGGCTATTTATTTTAACTTTGTTACTACTTATTTTACTACTTCTCCTTTTAATCCATTAATTTTTTTATTTTTCGTATTTATGACGAAATGTTCCAAGAATATTCATATTTAAATTTAAATTAAATACGAGATTTTAAATGGAGAAAAATTCTTTTGGCAACATGAACAATAGTTTTTGCTATCGATTAAAAAAAAACAGTTTCAATCTTTAATCTTTCACGCGCAAATGCAATTTTAAATGCTGTTTTCATAAATTTCTTAAATAAAAAAAAAGCTTATTGTGTTCACCGAAATGTTTTTGTAGAATATGTTTGTTCCTATACAATAAAAGACAAAAAGATCCTAAAGAAATATTTAAAAAAATTTAAAATTCTAAAATGGAAGCAATTATGCAGTGGGGAAATCTTATCCTAAAAGCACATATTGAATCATAACCATTTTGAATTCTAATAAATCTGAAACGTTTCAGAAAACTTTTAATACTGCATTTTATTAAAATTAATTGTTATATTATTTAAAATCTGTTTTGTACAACAAATTTAAATTTGCTTCATTTTTTTGCCAGAATATACACATTTAAATATAACTAGCTGTGAATCAAAAATTTATGAAATGGCAATTAATTCTCAAATGCATAACTGCATCCAATTATACAAATAAAATCAAAAACTCTATCATTTAATTTGAGTTTGATTTTCATTTAATTGATAAAGAGTTGTAAAGAAACTCTTAATACTTTAGAAAAATTCCAAGGGTTAAAATTTCTAGATAATATTTAAAGTTTTAAATTTAGTTTAAAATTTAAAAATTGCAAATGCTTAGCAATAAAATTCATTTTCCGTAACGTTGAAGCAATAAATATAAAAAAATATTAAAATTTTAAATTTTAATTATAGCAAAGCTAAAAACACAAATTGTAAAAAATATGTTGCAAATATCAAATCAAAAATTGCATTCTAAACTAAGATAATTTTAAAGAAAATCTAGAAATAAAAAAGAAGATTGGGGGATGATGCAAGAATAATAAGGTATGTCAAACATACTTTATTATTATATTGTAAAACCAATATTTATAAGTGCATTTTACAATTAATGTATATTAAAAGACTACTAAATAATACCTTTATTAGAAATTAATTAATGTTAAGTTTTTAAAAATTATTTTAATACTATTGTTTTTATTGTTGCTGTTTCCCTTTTTTATATATTATCTGATAAAACCAAACCATTCTTGCTTCAACCGTTCTGTAAGTTTTAGATAAAATTCTAAGCAATAAATTCAAAAAAAGGGGAAAACATAGCTTTTTTTCATGTTTTTCATTTGAAAAGAAAATAAATCAGTGTTTGCTTGTTAAGCTCCATTGTGTATGTGTAGATCATATCAAATAAAAAAAATTAGCCTAGATTTAAACAATTCGACATGTAAATAAATCTTTCTAAACAAATTGGAACGTCTTTATAAAACTAGATAGAAAAAAAAAGATAAGATCTTCAATAAGGAAACGATAAGGAAAGCTTCTTTTTTTTTTTTAATATGATGAGAATATAGACTTCTGGTTATTAGTTTAAACAAGCATGTAAAAAAATAGACAAAAATTTGTGTTAATAAATTCATTATTATTTATTGATATTCTTTTCTTATTTGAAACTACATGTCATTTTTATCTATGTATTTAATATTTGAGATTCAAGTGTAATAAATATTTTATAGTATGAAGGTTTCAATTGAAAATTATATTCCGTGAAATTTATTTTGAATTGACGCAATTGAAAAGTCAATGAAAAATTAAATAAAAACTGAAATGTGAAATAAATTTTCCTTTATTCTATTGCAAATTAATTTCAAAACTGATACGAAATTTTTTATCCGTTTCATACGGAATACTGTTGCAGAAATTATTTATGTTCATTTCTGAACTACATTGAATTATTATACATTGAATTTGTATTTATAATGGCCAGTAAGGCCTTAAAAGAAATCCCAATTTATCGTGAAAATATAGATTCTACAATAACCAATTGAAAAATACTTTAATTAATAATTTTGAGATTATTTTATTTTTTATTGTAATTATATAATTACTTTGCTCCTAAATAATTGCCATATATATTACAGAAATATGCAGTTTATTTATTTTGAAATTATCATGATTTTCTTTAACCTCGTCATTTTTTTAAATTGATCTTCTTTATCAAAATTATCTATTCCATTGGAGAATACCTCAGATATGGGGGGTGAAAAACTTCTCGTGTGGTGGTTGTTTCTCTCCATCTTGGTGGATATAGAAATAGTGTACGGTTTGCTACCTCTTACCGATGACGAGACGGGCTTGTTACGGTAGAAATTGTACCGTGACTGGTGGTGGCCTTTAAATCTCAACCAAAGTTCCTGCCCATTCAGGCGAGACGTTATGATCATTCAGATTTTCCAGTATGCCTTCGGATGGGTGGGAGTAGCCACTCTTGATGATCAATAGTATCTTCGTTTTAAATAAATGAATAAAATAGTTTTTATGGGACAATATTAAAAATAGTTTTTATGGGACAGTATTTTTTTCACTGTTTTGTGTCTCTATATTTTATTTCACTTATTGATTTTCCATCAAATAAATTTTAAACAAGAATCATTAACCCTCGAACAACGGTAATCATTAACAAAGAGCTAGTCCATCTCTATACATAGTATTATAAATAATCTTAATCTTGAAGTGCAATATTTCATCCACGGTAATGTTACATCATGTTACTTTAAATTATATTAATGCTTGAGTTATCTTTCTAATATTAATATTTTTTACTGTGCTGTAACTCTATATTTTATTTCAGTTATTGATTTTTCATCAATTTAAATTTTAAACAAGAATCATTAACCCTCTGACAACGGTAATCATTAACAAAGAGCTAGTCCATCTCTATACATGGTAATAAAGAAACTTTCTATATAATCTTAGTCTCGAAGCGTAATTATTTGATTCATGGTAATGTTACATTACTTTAAACTATATTAGTGCGTAAGTTATCTATCTAATATTAAGAGTAACATAAATTTTAGATAATTTTCATTTGGTTAAAAGAACTAAACATGTTTTCAAAATTATAAAATTTTAAAAAGTAAGTTCAATTTTTACTGTTGCAAGTTTTAGATTATTAAATCCTTTAAAAATGTCGATTTTGGAATTTATTTACATAAACTTCAATCTTCTATTTAACATGGTGATGAAAACCTAAACTCATCAGTCACTTCAAAAAATTTATACTTTAAAAAATATATTTTGTTATCTTTTTCTTCAGAAAGAATTAAGTAGAGTGACATTTGTTGTTTGGATTCAGAGGGTATCGTGATAATAATGTTTTTGAAAATTACAGACACTGTAGCTTCATATATCTTATCAACTTAATATCGACAATCTTATTCTTCAGCGAACGATTTTCTTATGTAACAGTAAACATGTTTTCTGAGAATGCAAATTTAAAGCTCATATTTTGAGCTATCTGAGCTCTAATCATTCTTTCTGAAAATAATATTTATCTAAATAAACACTTGAAACGTTATATTTTAAAGGTAATTTTTCAACGGATCGATAATTTCCTAATGCCTTCTAAATGAAAATTTTTTTGTTTTAATTTTTCTCTCAGAAATTAGTTGTAGCGATCTTAATTCAACACAAACTTGTTTTAATATATATTTAACTTTGTGTTTATACCTTCTAAATTAGATTTTTAAAAAATCTAATTCAATCAATGGCATGCGGTTAGTAAATACACAAATACATTTATTAGAGAGCATGATAGAAAGTTTCTGGAAATTTTAAAATGGTGGCTGAAAAGTAATTGTAAATTTGATGGATTTTTTAATTACAAATAATTAGATAAAAATTTCAGACAATATCATGCCTCTAATGTACTCTAAATTAAATATAATTCTTTAATATATGATAAAAATATGCAAAAAATATATTGTATTCTGTACATTAATATTATTAAAAAAAATCGGCAATTTTATAATAATATCATAAATAATACTTATTTGTGAATAATTTTTCACAGTATAAGCAATTATAAAATATGTAATTAAATACAAGAACTATTTGTCAAATCTTTTAAAATATAAATCGGATAAAAATATGAGTGATTAAAGAAATTGGTCATTATAATTTTATGCAAACTAATCTCGTCAAAGGAATAGCTCTTTGAGGTACCACATTTTTGGATTAATAATTATTAAGGAGCTATATTGTTTAATAATAAATTTTGTTTTCATTTTAAAAATACACCAATTTTTTTAATAATTTTATTATTTTTGGTTGCCAGAAATGATTATAATACTGCTCAGTATTGCTACTGCAGCCGAAGGAATAAATAGAAAAAATTATATTATGATTGCGTACATAATTAACGGAATTATCGATAAAAACTGTGTAGAAGTACTGAAAAAAATCTGAGGCCAAAATTCTCGATTTATAGATTAGCCATGTTATTGGTTTTGCATTATCTAGTTGATCGAATGGGCTGAATTTTGTAACCGTCATATTAAATTTAAAAGAAAGATTTTGATTTTTTAAATATATTTTGTATTCTCCAGCGGAGATCAATCATGATTTTCTTATTTCTTACTTTGGAGAATTTTAAAATTTTTCGATATCACTTTAAATTGATGTCTCCAAACCATTATCAAGGATTTCAGATTAGGCTTGGATGTTCTTTATGATAAATCATGATTTGAATCTTTAACCAACAAGGCCATCCCTTCATTAATTACACTCCAATAGTCTGTGCTCAATTTTCAGGTATTTTATATCCGTAGAAAAAATTAATAGTAGAATTAGCATACACACACACACACATTTTTTTTTTTTTTTGCTGTGGTATGATTTTGTGATAATTTGTGCTTGGTAAATGCTTTAATTTATTCCTTGAGAAATGTGGAATTTAGCAGGCTATTTTTAATTTATTTTTAGTTTTAGTTAGCCGTTTCTGAAACTGATTTAAGTATTTCATAGAATTTTCGTGAATTCGGTAATTTTTTTATTATATTCTACCAGTGCTGAGGAATGTCGTGAAATTAGCAAAATTCTAACCCATCAGCATTAATAAGTAATTACATTTTATTTCTCGTAAAAAATACTTGAAATTTGCTTTTGTCTAGGCATTTATGGCAGATACAAATTTTGATGCTTGTTGCTAATTCAACAAATCCTGGGGCCATATTATTAAATAAGCAAAATAGGAAATTGCCTATAGGCCCCACAACTTTAAGGTGTTTCGAACTCTTGAGGGGTTTTTTAACAGTATTTTGAATAATTTTGTGCTTCATTTAATTATAAAACGCAATCAAATATATTCAATTTAAAATCAAGAGTAGTTTAAATTAATTTTGGAATATTAGTAAAGTAACATTCCTAATTAATTTTCATTTGCAAATTTTATGTTGTGTTATTTTGTGATTCTAACAAAAATTTGACTGATTATAATTTTAAGGAATGTCCGTTTATACCATTAAATAATATTTAGATTGTGATACGAAAAGTTTTATCATTTGTTTGCTCTTTTCTTTAAAATATGAACTTCAATTTCATTTGTACATATTTTATATGTAATATACTGAAAACAACTTTTTGAAAAGTGATCTTCAATTTAAGCATTTTGCTGTTCCGTTTTATCAAAATTTACTACATAAAACCTATTTTTTAAAAGATGAAATTAAATTCGATAAGAAGTAGTTGGTTTTGTATGTTTAGAAGGGAAAATGAACACGAGATTTTCATTGTTTAAGAATTCCTATATATTAGATGCGATTCGAATTTTTTACAACATTTATATATAAAATACAGTGGGAGTTTTCATTATGATAATTTTGGGACAATGAGTAATGAGCAATATTTAATGAACAAGGCAGTTAAAATGCATGAATAGAAAATTCTAGAAACATTTACTTTTTAAATATTCGGTATACTTAAAAGAACTTGATTAGATAACTGCAATCGCTTGATAAGATTGAAATGAGTGGGCAGTCCGTATTTCCTTTTTGTTTCCTGTAGCAAATTGGTGCGTTCAAGTAAGTTCAGTTTTTATTGTTTTTTATTTTTTATTAATCATAAGCATATCACAGGTTAATAGATAAGCTATTCTATTTTCAATCGATCTGGAAGAGGCAGGAGCGTTCTGAAATTGAATTGTTTAATGCTAATCATTAATTGGGTATTTAAAAATAACGCTTTTCTTAGATTACTGATAAAAGCAAATTGTTTTTGTTGAATATAAGACGGAATCATTTTTCTGATTTTATTCTAATTCGCTTGTTTTTAAATTTAGTCTCTAATGCACTCAACTTGTAACTCCAGACTTCTTTGTTAGAATGAATAAAAAATATGATGCTTTCGAATCTAGAAAGTCCTAATATTGATGTTAATAGAAAATAAAAGCATAATATTTGTAATAAAACTGAAAAAGGTAAAGGGAAAAACATCCTTACATATTGAATGCAGCTTGGTATATTGATTCAGCTGAAAGAAAACAGTTTCTTTCTGCAGTATCAATTTACCAATTATTTTCTGTCAATTTATTTGTCTTTCTAAAGCAAGTGTATTTTTTCAGATATTTCCTTCTAATTGTATGTTTATTTCCTTCTAATTAGTGTTAACTAGTCGCATGTAAAATTCATATTTGCTTACCGTAGTCATTATTGCTGCATTTTATATTAATTATTCGAAATTAAAACTTTCCGATGAAATAATTTTTATTTTAAATTTATAAACATAATAAGGTACTATTTTTGAACAATGCTATATTGGAATTGAATATTCATATCAATGACTATGATAAGCTAAATAAAATGTATTTAAAAAAATTAAATTTTGAGATGAAACAATTAATTTCAAAATAGAAAAATGAATTCAATTATTTTCATACATTAAGAATCAAAAATTTTAAATATTCAGGGAACATCAATTCTTGCTCCAATGGTAGAACAATAGATAAATTAAATCTGTTGTTTTCAGAACTGTAAATGAATGCTGTTATCCACTGTCGCTTTTCAAATATTGATTTAAATTTCTTTTTGAATTTTTGAAACAATTTACAATGCATTTTAATTTCAAATAAAAGAGGTATTTTTTTAAACAAAAAATACCTCTCGATGGTTCTTAAAATTCGTATTAATACTAGAAAATATTTAAAGAATAATCCGATGCAATCACAAAATGTTTATATATTTGTAAAATGTGTTTTATTCATATTCTATTTGTATTTTTGTGGGCAAATTATTTAAATGCTTTTATGATTTAATGTTTTTTATTATCTGATCGTCATCTATTTGCCTAATTGAATCTGTTGAAAGGTTCATTCAAATAGTAATTTGAAACAAATCTAAAAATATGACATAAAATCTCACAAATAGTCGTCTGCTAAGAAGTTTAATATCAATAGACAGATTCATAAAAGATTCATGAAAGATTCAACTTTCAGATACGTATCCCATCTACGTATACTTTCCCCATTCCTATATAATCTTTTGGTTCATTTTTCTCCTTTTCGTCTCGCGTGGGAAGCGTGTAAAACTTTCTCCTTGAACGACCTTGGCCGCGGATGACAGTAATTAAAAATATTACAAAAATGAGACTAAGCATGGTATAAATGCATAAACCAGATCATTCGAAAGATAAATATTTGTACTTTAAATTACTTAAATTTACTTTACTCAAATTAAATTACTCAAAAAAAAATTTGATTTAATTTTTAAGTTATAAAATTTATTATTAAATTATTAAAATTTGAATAAAAAATTTTAAATAATGGCCCCAATCTATCTTTCGAAATATATCTATGAACATTTTGATAGCTATAGGCTTAATGGGTTGTTTTGTAGGTCGCCAAAAATCACATAGATATTCATATTTATTTATGTTAGATATTTTTAACTCATTTTGACTATTCATGCTTTATGCTGGAAAAATATATGCACAATTTTTTTCCATATTTTATTTTTATAAAACTATGATCTTTGATTTTTTTTTTTTTTAAATCATTCATGCTCGTATGTATTTTACATTAAAAAATTTCAAATTATTGCTATGAATATTTTCAGTATTATAAGAAAATGCACTTTTTAATATTTAAAAACTATATAAATATCTAATAAAACAAAATTATTTGCTTTATTTTAACATCTTATCGTTGTTTTTGCCTTAATCCGATTTTTGAAAAATTCGAACTCTTAATTCAAGGAAAATTTCCAGAAGGAAAATTCCATCATTTTTTTAAATACGAAATGAAACCAATGTATTTCATCTGGCTCTCTGTTGCTTATTTAATTTCAACCGAATCATTTCATTGACAAGTATCTTTTTGAATAAAACAGTAATATAAACAATATTCTAAATCAGATTTTCCCCCTTTATTTATTCATCTCGTGACTTGTCTGCAGGCGAGAATAAATGATAACAAACTCGCTTGACTTCCTGACATTTTTCAACTGATTACTTATGCAATTTCTGATTCAGTGACGTACGTTTTGAGCTTGCTATACAAACGTTTCTACCTTTATATGAAAACTTCATTGAATATTTGAAAAGAATCTTAGATGTCTGTCTCCTGCGTTTAAAATATTTACTTCAGATCAGAAATTACATTAGTTTCGAATCTATGCATTATATATGGACACATTCCTGATACGACAGCAATCTAATAAAATCTAGTTTTGTTGATAAGTAACGTGTGTATTCAAGTGCAAACATAAAGAAAGTCACATAAGTTTAGAAAGTTCAAATTTTTATCATGCAATTATTCTTGTTTATAGACACAACACACATGATGGATTTTTTTTTTTTTTTCATTTCCCACTTAATTTAGATAGTCAAAGTATTTCACTTCCCCATCAATGAAGAAAACTATTTTTATTCGCTCTAAAATATTTCTATTAACAGATAAACAAAATTAAAAATTACCTTTTTAATTGATAATAATCATTAATGTAAATGACCTTCTGAATTATTCAGTCCATCTTTTTTTTCAGATTACTTTTTCAAAATGTTCTGCATTTATACTTAGAAATCTCCGTACACGACTCTGTAGGGCAGGGAGCCCTTAGTTTATAAAACCTCCACCTGAAAGTCAATCGGAAATAATGATCTCTTATCTCCCATGACCTTTTATTGCATACTTTTAATGAAAGTCCCTTCCCCCTCCCAGCGCAAAAGTGTGGAACTTCGGTAATTTTTTTTTTACTGAATCTATCGAGAGAATATGCATTTTGAATGGAAATTGACACTGAACTGCATTTGTTGTCACATTGCATACCAAATTTCATTGATTTAACTCATTGTATTTATGAGTTATAGCATGCGAAAGTTATAGCATTATGACAAGTACGTGAAACTGCAAACTAACTGGCATTTAACCCTTTGACGGAATTGGTTTAAATTCTAATAAAAGTCTTCATTATAAATATTTTTTGTTTAATCTATCTCTTTATATATTGTAGTTATCGAGTTCAGTTATATCCTTACAGTTAGACAGACAGACCTCATCTGAACAGATTTCATTCAAAATTTGATAGAAATCTATAAATCTGGCTTCAGTCCATATATAAAATTTCATGCATCTAGCTTAAATCATTTTTGAGTTATGTTAGCTGACAGACAAACATGCTACTAAAAATGTGGGGAGGGGGGTGGGGGAATTCGAACTCAGTGAGGTCTGATATGTTAAGATTTAACAAAACCTCATGTTCGTCTTTTTTTTTTTTTTTTTTTTTTGATGATGATTATTATGCTTTTTCTATCTTGCATATGAGAAAGTACTTTGAAAAAAAATGATTATTTGCCTTCTGATTTTTAAGAATTCGAATAAAAGAATAAGCTTTGTTACCGTGATTTCTTAAATTATTAAAAAAAATATTATTATTTTCTCTTTTTTACAGAAAATATAACTCCGAAACTTTTAAAAGTTATTAAATAATAGAGTGATAATTTTTGTATGTTTAAAAAACATTTTAAACTGTATTAAGTATGCAAATATAATTTTTTTTTGCGAATAATTCATATTTTTTATCGCCTTTCGTTCTCTGTATTACAAAAATATAACTAAAATTTCACATTCTTATTCTCGTAAATTAATTAAGCATAAATGTAATCTCTTAAGATCTTGATTTTTACTTTGTCAAATACGTATACAGAAGCTAAACAGCAAATCAATTTTGTTTTATTACTATATGTTGATTTCTCAATAGATATTCTTATAAATTACCGATTTTTGTCTAAAAAAGGTTTTACAGATTCATTCGATAAAACCGCTGAATAACATAAAACGGGTTCTTTTTTTGCGTTGATTATTGATCAAGTGACTTTTAAAAAAAATAATATTATCAAAAAACTAAAGAACGTTTACATCTATTTTCTGAGCAGGAAGTATTTATTCTATCAAAGGAAGTTATATTTTACCTTATATAAGTAGATATATTTTTAAAACAAATCTTTGGGAAATCTAAATTTTTTAATAAGTACAATAGATGGGATTTTTTTTCTGCGAGAAACCCCTCAATGGTAAAAGAAAAAGAAAGAAAGAAAAGTAAAGAAAAGAAATACTTTCCCTTTCTTAACAACTCTGAAAAAACGAGGGAATTTTAAATATATAAAAATACTGTGATAGTTAATTGCTATTAAATAGTTTATTGCTATTATCTATTTAATATTATAAGGAAATCGAGTCTGATTTCCACAAACAGAAATATAGGAAAAAATTCCAGATTGAGTGAAAAAATAACTTCCCTCTAAATGTTAGCATTTTCACTACGATAGCGAAACCCTACACCCGGAAGAATCCATCAGTTTCCGCCTCATGCTTTCTAGATGATCTCCTTGACGAATTAATCAAGGGAAATTATGGGTGAAATATATGATGCTCTCCGTAATTCTTCCTAAATGCATACTAATAAATAAAAAAAACGGAAAGCAAATAAAATAAGTAGACTAAAATACGTGTCGATAACGAGAGAAAAAGATGTTTTTCTACACTTAACGAGAATTTTCTTAGCATTAAGATGGAATTTTTTACTATTTTTAATGAAATAAATACTCCGTTTAACATTTCTTGTTTATAGATCAATTTAGTTTCTGTAAAATCGTTATCGTTTCTTCATAAACATTGGATAATTGGTTTTGCAATTTTTTTTATCATATCTATAAAATCGTTTGCTCATAGATTAGTTTTCCATTTTTTAGAATTTTTAACATGATTATATTATCCCATTTACAAACAGAGTCATGCCACATGTATGATATGAAAATCCTTTTAGAGCAAACAGATATAACTTTTTTTTGCCATAATAGTGTTCGATTTTTTTATTTGTTTAATTTGTTTCTCGATTAAATTATTCTGCTAAATTTTTCCACTGCGTTTTTTATAGGCAGAAAAATCCCAGACCTATTTCCTACAAGAAACAATATAAAAATGCTAATTTAATCTTTTAAAGCAAGCTAAAAGTAAAAAACTAATAATAATATTTTCCTAGAAAAATAATTTATAAAAATTTAAAATAATTAAGAAATAATTAGATGAATTTTTAATGTTATAACAAGCTAATAGAAACAAAAATGGTAAAGTATTGTCTATTCTTTTTAAAAGCATCAAGTTACTTAAAAAACATATACATAACATTATACTTGTGATTTCCATTGCAATGTCCACACGTAAATTATGAGCAGGGCAACATGATACCATACAAAAAAAAGTATTTTATTATTTTGTTTTTCTAGACACTTTCTAAATCAGTTATGCATTTGTTCTTATGTTCGTCTCACGTAATCTACAATATTCTGCTATAGTTGACGTGTGTAAGATTTTTGCGGGGTTCTTTTTTTAGTTACAGAAGATATCCTTCTGTTCATTTCATTGTCACTACCATTTTATTCTTATTTCCTTCATTTAATGCAAATCTTGACAGGAAGACATAAGAATAAAAACAGATATATATTTAAGAAATTCCATATCCGAGTTTCGTTGCATTAGTCTGCAATTTAAAATATCTTTAGTAATCGTAGATCTGAAATTTACGAGTTTCTTACTTTACCGCTTTTATCGAATGGAGACAGCACCGAGGCCATTTCGGAGGCTCTAAAAGTATTACATCATTGTATTCTAATTGTGTACATATGTATTTATCAATTTTTTTTTTTTTTTTTTGCTTATTCATTGTACAATGTCTTATCTTTTCCATTGTATTGAAAAAAAAAAAAACTTTGGTAGAGCATGACTACAAACATTTCATTCCTTTCTAATCCAAATGAAATGAAATCAAAGATAAATCAAATCGAAACTATCTAAATTAAACATTTTTTTCCCTTTATACAATTTCTAGAAACGAAATTTTGTAGATGCACTTTATTCTTCATTACTGTGCAAATTTACAGAGCATATAAATTTCCAGAATTGCGAAATTCTACTGCCTTGAAATCCTTTCTTTTGTCAATACCGCTCATATTTACCTTTCATATATATTTTTTTTTTATTTTGCCAAGCAAAGCATGTGCAACAACATTTGAAATTTCCAATTTTCATTCGAAACTTATATCATTTTAAACAATCAAACTAATCTTCCAGTTTTATTTATTCTTAGTACATAAGTTTCAAAAAAAAAAAGAAAGAAAGAAAAGAAAGAAAGAAACTAACATCCACTAAAAGAATATTGCTCTATAATTAGTTAACACATTTAAAAAACTCCAATATTCAAAACATTAATTGCAATATAAACAGTTTTTCACTCTTGCTACAATATTGAACAAAAAAAAAATCTTCAAGAAATTAAAATAGGTTTCAAATAACGAATGAATTCACAATATTAAGAACATAAAAGTAATCACAAAAATATCAGATCAAAGGAATATACATTTTAGAACCAAGAAAAATGAATGACAAAAGAAAAGTTCCAAAATGAACAATAGGGGAAAGATAGATAAACAGTCCCTAATATGCAGTTATTGTCATATAACACTTCTGTAAATATGGTGCAAAATAGTATCGGAAATATGCAACTATAAGAGTGTAGTACATACAAACAATTACTAAAAACAACCAAATGCTGTTTAATTAATTATTGTAAAGGATCAATCATAAATAAATGCTTATTTTTATCGGTTTTTTTTTTTTTTTTGAAGGGAGGGCGGGATTTGTGTGTCATTACCTGTTATGAATAAGTTCGAAATTAATCATTCTTGCTTCGTTTTTCTCAGTGTTTCTAACTGTAATTTTAGCATTCTTGTATATAGTAAGAAATCAATTATTTTGCATTTAAAGTAAAATGCTTGCTTATTCCATTTTGCCAACAAATCAGTCGTCCATCCAGTTAAATCTTTTGTTTATACAGGCGAATAATATTTCTGTCACAGTATCACATCTTTCCTTTTTACTCGCACCTTCATATTCGCAAAGTTCGAACATAATGTTCATATTAGAAAAGCACTTTGTGTAAAAGAAAAAAAAGTAATACAAGAACATAAAATGATTTTGAAAAGAAGACATAAATATGAAGCTTAGGTTTAAAACGTAAAATGATCTTGATTTCTCAATAACAGTTCTTCAAAGTTGAATAAATTCTGTAAAAAAATGATATTATATTCGCATATGTATAATTTAAAAACTAACCAGATATAAAACATTTTATAAAAGCCTTCCAAATTTTGGCTTATCTTTTTATGTAGAAAAAGTAGATGTTTAATTTAATTCTGTATTTTTCTTTTCATATATCTACAAAATTCATCAAATAGTTCAAAGAAAATGGAAAGAAGCGAATCCTCACAAGTGTCCATTGTAAGTTTTAAATATCATTATTCTACTCTTTTGCTATCATTATTAGAATTTATTAAAGGCAATCTTTTCCAAGAAAAACAGTTTTGCTTTAAGTTTTTGAAAAAACTATTCTTTGAGACTACAATCACCCGGATATAGAACCTCTGATTCATCAATTACGACAATCGTGGCTTGAGTCAATGATCAATCGAAGATCTAACGTATACGAGAGTCTAGAAGGCCTTACATCTGGAAAAGGGCTGGAACATCCTTTTATTCATCAACTAGAAATTCGGGAGAGTAAGTATTCTCTTCATCTGACTACGAATAAAAATTACGCGAACTGTTCCAAAAAAAGTTTAATAAATCTCAAAATCAACGTCAATTCAATTAAACCAAAACTCTTAATAAATCTTCACCACGGGACTTTTAATGTAGCAAAGTCAACATGTTATTTAAACTGTTAAAAAAATATCATAAGATAGGATAATTTTCCTTTTATTTCCAGAGCGACATCTATTCTTCCGTATTTGATATCATCTATGACGTAGACACATCTTCAATCTATAAATTAATGGGCAATCCTCCTGATACTTCACATAATTATTCAACAAAAGGTAGTGATACTATTTCGTTACTTCACATTTTATATTTATTATTTTTAGGTAGATACACAGATGAAAGTTGTCTGATGATGGAGTCTGGGCATCTTGATGGGAGGTCATTGGTTCGAGTCTCAATTCCAAGTCTTCTTTTATTTTGCCATTATTTGGAGATCTGAGAGCATTCTTTTTTCTCTACGATATGGAGAAAAAAGAATTCAAAACTCCTTTCCTTTTTAATTCCAAGAAAATGCTGGAAATATAGTTTCTACACTTGATTTGCACAGGAAAGAAATTCGAGATTTCTTTATGGACATTACAGCAGAACCTCGATAACTAGATGTGTATGGACTGAAAGAACATCGAATTATCAAAAATGTGGCGTTTTCCGGATCTTTTGGATTTTGTATCTGCATTCCTATGAACCAGATTTCCTCGGTGCATTCAAGGAAAATATAAGTTTTCATTTAATTTTTTTTTTTTGAGTATCATTTAAATCTAAAGGAAAATCTGAAGTATTTATTCGTAGCTTCGAGTAACGTATTTATATAATTATATTTTTTAGCTTTAAATAAAGTTAAAAAATAATCAGTATTGCGTTGCCTTTAATTTAACAGAGTATCTTTTAAAAAGCATACAGTTCCAAAATTTCTACTCATTCACAAGAAATGAAATATTTATTTCTATAATCTTCTCATTATTTCTTATACTAACAGAGTAAGAATAATGTTTTTGCTCCCCAAGGAATTTTAGCCTTATAATACATCGAAGACTTGGAAACATAAGTGACGAAATTTATTTGGTTTATTCTAATAATTAGACAGGTTAAAACTAGGTTTTTAAGATAAAGATTTTTTACCAACCTTCTAATTATTTTCACTTATTGTGGTTTAGGTTATAACTTGTGGTGTACTGCCTCCATCAGTGTTTTTCTTTGTACGAAATCAAAATCAGTACTTACATAGTAGAATTAGGTTTTAAAACTGATAATTATCCTGAAATGGAATGTTCTCCATTTTCAGATTGCTGCTCATTTTTAAAAAGTTTTTTTCTTATACTTGTTTCGTGTAACTATTAAATATAAATTCATTTGGCTTTGTTTTAGGAAACACAAAATTTCAGAAAATATTCAGGAAATTAAGTGCTAAGATTCTAGAAGAAGAGTGATATCTATATTGATATCCATCTATTAATTACTAATAGAAGAAAAACATTTTAATAGGCTGTAAAATTCTCTCTAACCATTCATTAAAAATTCTTTAATCCATCCAAATGTTCTTAAATTCTAAAATCTTACAGAGCATTAAAATCATTAACATAATTGAATAGAAACGAGTTTTTAAGTATAACATTAAAAAAAGTTAAATGATATAAAAAAGCGCTGAAATGATATTCTTAGAATTTCAGTATCCTAGAAAAATCTTAATTTCGTATTTATATATTTGAACATTAAAAATTTCATAAATTAAGAACTATCGGAATGCAGATTCAGAAAAAGATTACTAGATTATTAAGAATTATTGGAGTTTTATAACGAATATATATTTTACAGTGAGAAAACGAAACACATCTATAACTTTGATATTTGGTATTAAACTAATTAGCCAATTACTGCTATCTTGGTATTTTTCTATTATGGAAATCAATGATTCGATTTAGCAGGCCTTTTTCCGCAGATGTGTCAAACCTCATTCTAAAAGTCGAAATAGTTCTTGAAATCAAATAAATTTTACTTATGTCAAAACTCCATATCCGAATCGGGCCAACCTTCTAAAGATCATACATTAGCTAAATAACTTATTAAATTCATTTTATTGTTAACAATTATATTTAAATATAATTACTAATAGTATAAAGAAATGTCTTTTCTTTCATTATTTTTATTGAAATTTCAAGGAAAAAAATCAAACTAGATTCCAATTTCTCAACGATGTGCATAATTTTTCCAACTTATAAATATTTTATCTTTTTTTTAAAATTAGATATTTCCTTTACTTTTCAAATTAGTTTATAAGTTAGCAAATTTCTTGATCAAAGCCATCAGAAATTAGCAGCTATTGTTTATTATTGGGAATGAAATGCCTTATTTAATCATTTTACAGTAATTTACCACTCAGCGAAAATACCGTAATATCATTTTAAAGCAAGTAATTAATTAAATTTTACCATAATGAGGAGATTTTTATTTTCAAACGAAAAAAAATTATTAATAAGTAATTCATCAGGCTGAATAGATCTTTTGAGGTGATTAAGACAAACAAGGTGATGGAAATTTTTATCGAAAAATGCTTTAAATAAAGATCATTATGCACAGAATGCAACAGTTGAGCCAAAGAAAAACAATTAAGCCAAAGAGAGCTAATCAAGCTAAAGAAAGGCAAGATAAACATATCGAGCTTATAATGTTATCATGCTACGACATTCGAAATAAAAGTTTGAAAAGTTTTTATGCAAATGATACTAAAAGTAACGAATAACCTTTATAAATCTGAAGGAATCATTACAAAGTTATTCCAAAAATTATTTTTCATCTAATTAAAAAAATTATGAGATATTAAACTTCGAGAAAATATAAAGAATAAGTGATGTTCAATACTCTTTCTGAATGTTAAATAAAGATGCGGGTTTCCATTGAATTCTATTTCATTTAATTATAAAAAAGTCAGCGTTTTACAATTTAACAAAAAAAAAACAGAATGCAAAATTAATATAAATGAAAAACAGTTTTTTTAATTACTCTATTTACTTAAAAACTTTATTTCAACTCAATAAAAAAATTACCTTGAATGCCAATATGCTGCGTTGTATTTATAAAAATATTTATTTTCTTCCGAAATCTCTGAGAGATCTCTCTTTGGTTGATTCATGATGCGCCATTTCCTTTTTCTTCTTTTACCCGTATTAGCAAGTTATTTAAAAATTCAAAATATAATATTGTGACATTTTGAATGTTTTTCTAAACAAAACCCAATAAATTAAATTAATCAGCAAGGGATAAGAATTTAATATCTGCTTTTTAAAAATATTTGAAGAAAATTATCGTTTGAGATTATTCTTCCTTCAACTAAATATAGGAAATAGCAATATATAATAAAAATAAAGAATTTGTAGTCTGATTTTTCAATTATTTTTTGAGAAAAAAATTATCGTTTGCTTTTTTTAATTATAACTGTAATTAAGAATAATCCCTTTTAATGTTTTAATTAATAAAGTAAGCAGAATATAATTTGTTGCAAATTTCAAATGTTTCGTCAATTTTTTTAACGTTATATATTTAAGTAATAACGTTTGCTTTTTTTAATGCAGTATACTCTCTCTCTCTCAGCAATCCGAGACATGTTTTGACTAGACGACATCCAAACTGACAAATGAACTGATCAATAAAAGTTTGCTTAAAAAAAACACATTTAAATTCTGAAATTATTGTTTAAAGTACAAAATTAAATACAGAATTATGTGTAATAAATATGACAAAATATAACTTGCACTCTAAACAGCTTGTTGTATACGCTGAGCTAAAGCCACTTCTCTATCGTTCTGCTTAAAATGTATTGGACTATAGGGGAGGGGGCAGATTACAGAAAGTCATTTACATTATTTCAATTTTCTTTGTACAATAATATTATGCGGTGAAATTCGAATTTATGATTTAGTTTTGAATTAGAACGATAATTATCGGCTATTATGTAATAGTTTTTATTTTATTATTCGAGATATTAAAATAAGATATGAATCTTTATTTCAGTTCTAAAATATTCATTAAAAATCTTTGAAAAGCATAAATAGAAACTCAAAATTATTGTGACAAAATTAGATATTGTTCCCAGATCATTGAGTTTTCATTTGGAAAAAATTATTTTGTTAATGTTTAAAATAGTGCTTTAAATGGAGAAAAATACAACAAATCTTTAAATCCTAACAATATTTAAAGCCTTGAAATATTTTTTCCTTATTCAAAAATTTTCTTCAACAGTATAAGACACAGATTTATGAAATATGATTTTCATTTATAAATAGTGCAGTTTCGATACTTTTATTTGATCTGTCAAATAATTCTTGAATATTTAATTTATATTTGGCAATATCTGAAACTATTATTTTTATGTATTTTCACAAATCGTTTGATTTTGTTTTCTTCCAATATAAGGTTTGTGTTAATTTAGAATAATGATTATTTGTAACGGATGTCAAACAAGCAAATATTAATTAGGTAAAAAAGAAGAATTTGTTATAATTATCTTTATTTATGTCGCGTCCATCATTTCATATTTTATCATAAATTCGAACAAAAATTAACGAAATTCGTAATCATTTGATTCTACTTTAATATTGCTCATCTATTAAGTGATTATTCGATTTTACTTTAATTTTATTCTTCTGTTTAAATACCCTGCTTCATTTTTATCCATTTACTAAAAAATTTCAAATATCCATTGTTCAAAAAGTTTTTTAAAAAAGAAGAACTTTAACTATTTCAGTTGAAGATTTAAAAATTTGTTAGAACTTCCGAAATGCTTTCACATTCGAGCTAAATGAGTAATTGTGCCAAAATTTCAGTTGAATTATTGACAAAGAGCCAACCAACTCCTTCCAACGTTATGAAAATATTTCATTTGACGGTCCCTGTTTTTTCCAGGCTAATTCTTTTATACCTATGCCTATCAGTCGTTTCCCTATTGCTGCTGAATGGGAAATGGTTCATGGCATGGAATGATAATAGAAAAGGTAAGACGTAATATTTAAAGTTTTGAAATATTCAAGATAGAGTATATTATTCTGATTAATAGTCGACTATGGCTTCATAGCTATTAATTTATTGGGGGTTTTTTTATTGTTGTGCTTTTCTTATATAATCTTTTTGTTTTAATTTTTCCGGATCTTATTGGTTTTTTCATATTAAAAGGCTTAAATATGTTATTAATATTACATTTTACATAAATAAAATTTGATGCTGATTATAATGATTATGATTCTGACTAATTCTGATAACTTTTATCATGAATAGGAACGTTGAGGTTAATTGAAATGTACTGCATAATTGAAAGGATATTTGACATGTATCTCAACTGGGCTCAAAATTACTGTTTGCACAATCTTATAAAAGATAACATATAATATGCTCTCCAAATCTTTCGTGAATGCTGTATTGCTTCATTTCCCTAAAAGTCTTAACTTTTCGCTGGCGGTAAAGATTTCAATTAATATTTTTGAGCTTCTATAAATAAAATCTACACGAAATTAAAAAAAAGCTATGGCTAATTATGAAAGAGTTTCCTAACTAATTACCAAAGAAAACTCTCTGTTGGCTGGTAACTTATCACTATTTAATAGCTAATATCAATTGATCACATATTGGTAGCTCCAACATATATCATTTAAAGTAAGCATTGTTTTAATGTGAAATGTGCTTTACATATGCACTTATTTCTTAAAAGATGCAACAAAAAAATACACATTTTTTGGCAATTCATCCACGTGACTACTTGGAATCTTACACCTGTGATTTTGCCCATTTTTTCATGATATCTTGCTTTTTTGAATTGTTAAATTAAATATTAAGTAAATAAATTTTTAGAATTTAATTAGTTTGAATTATTTAAAGTAATTAAACCATGAGCCCTTCTTTGATCAGAGATAACCGAGAAATCAGAAATAGGAAGTAAAGAACAATAAATAACCAGATCACTATTTATTGTTCTTTTCTTTCAGTAAGTCTAATGTAAATTTCGTTCAAAACCGAGAAAGGGTTTCATAGGCAGATTATCTAAAAAGATCTTTATGCGTTAGTTTACGACAGGTTAGAAAAATGCACTTTTGTAAAGACTTGAGGAAAAGAATGGAATTAACAGAATCCCACAAAATCCTAAAGTTTAAACCTACATAAAATATCTCTCTTGCTTTTTTTATATTTTCACATAATAGTAAAGATAATTAAGGCTAAAATATCCACATAGAACTTTAGAAATGATTTGTGTTCTACTCAATCGTTTTCATTATCTAATATAATTAGAATAATAAATGAAATTTTATGAAAGTGATCTCAATTAGTACCCAAGTATTCTAAATTATGTATCATTACCACTTAATATATTTTTTCCTATTTGCCCTTTTAAAGATACATAATTGAATATCTATGGGATTATATTTTGAGAAACAATGCTGCAATTTCATAGAATCCAACAATAGCATCAATAGTAGTGGTAAAATACAAATCATTAACTGATTTCCGAAAATTTTTCTTTTGTTTCTATTTTAAGTACATTCTTTAATTGCTAAATAATTATTTAAGATATATAATCGAATTTCTGGTGAGGACTGTATTTTAAGAATCAGTGCTAGAATTCTATGAAATCCGACCATGGTAGTGAAATAATCGGTAACGTTCCATCTACGAACAATTAACTGATTTCTATTATTTTTTAATTTACTTTAAAATTATTTTTTAAAAATTCCTTTAAAAATAAATTTTTAAAAATTTGCAGCAGTATTTCCTTGCTGCAAAACTTTATTTCAAGGAAGTGTAATACAAACAGAAGATTTTTTATTTTTTATTTTTCTAAATATTTAAAATTATTATTTTGTACAGTTCTTACTCTTTTCAGTCCTACAGAAGTTTTATGTGCATCATTTTTTAAGAATTTTAATAATCTTATAAGGTTCAAATGCTTAGAACTTTTCATAGACAAATATTTTAGGGAGGAAATCCAAATTACTAATAGAAGATCTTTTGAAATTTAATTTTTTTTTTATCGTGAATATATTTAAGCCTAATAAAAATTTATTTTGTGATTATTGTAATAACTGAGTTTTAAAATCGCATCCTTGAGATTTTTAACTGACTTCCTTTTTTTTTCTTCCCCTTTTACTGATTTTCCAATATATATATATATATATATATATATATATTTACTGGTATCCTTTTCATTTTTTTGTATTGCTTACTAATCAAAAGTAATAAATAATTTAATGAAATAAAATTGCTTTCCTTTTGGAAAAATGCTGAATTATTTTTTCCCCTCAAAGGCTGTGGATTATGGTACAAAATACCCAAAAGAGCTTCAGATGTTCAGCTAATTTAGTTGATAGAGAATCGCTTTAAAAATAAAAAACAAATTTAGGGTAAATGGAAATTCAAGCACAAAAAAAATCCAACAACCACTTTAATTTTGATTTTCAAAAATTCAAAGCTTGATATTCAAAAAAAAAAAAAATCAAGAAATCCATGATTTATTTATTTCGAAATCTTTGGAAATACATAACCAAAACTCATTGACCTTATAAAGCATATTAAGCCTTTTAATTAAATATACTAGTGATACGTGCTGTGTAAACATCAACTGAAAATCCGAAACATTTATTGAATGGGTGTTGATGATTTATCTTTCATAACGTAGTTTAAATGTTAATGAATAGTTCCATCAATTTTCATAAATTTATTTTTATGTATACAATTTTTATTGTTAATACATGTCACATTGCAAAAACTTTTCGTCATATTTTATTTGAGAAGAGATTGAAAGAAAACCAAACACGCCAATCTAATTAGCTCCATTTTGTCAAGAGATAATTAATTATTACTTTATCAAGCAACAACAGAACGGATAAAATAATTTCCACTAAGAAAATTTCTAATATGCCCAAGTAGAAAAGAAATTTTGAAGAATTGTCATTATTCATATTTCTAAAAATAATTAATTAAAATCAAAACCAAACAAGTTTTTTTTGTTATTGTTTGTCTAAATGTTTGTATTTTGCCCAAGAAGTGTAATGCAAAAATAAATCAAGAATTCAGTAGGAAAATCTAGAAAACATCAACAAAAATGAATGCATCAAAATCGATACAGAAAATAATTGAGAACAAATGTGTTCTTTCTTTTTGTGGTGGAATAAGAATAAAAAAAAAGGATTTTGTTGAGAAAATTTAACAATTTCATACATATATACGTTATTTTTTATTTATTACGCTTCAGGCTAATCGTAAACATACATGATTCTGTTCCTTTATGTTTTATCTAACAGCTAGGAATTTAAAAGAACATTCTCGAATGTATTCGAACTTTGGGCGCACGAAAAAATCAGATTTTAACAACGTAGAAAACTATACTATATCTTTCGGATCCATATGTTCAATAGTTACCAATGGTGCAGGGCGTGTATAGAAAGGTAATATTAAACAACCTGTATGCACTAATAGCTCAAAATTATTTACTATGCAATAACTTCGAATATTCTAGAACTTTCGATTTTCGAAGAAATTTGACATCAAGCTTAAATCTTTTGTAACCAATTCTATCTGTTTTTTATAATGTATAGCAGTTGCGAATTTGAATTTTCAACATTTATACAAATCTCAAAATTTACATTTTATTAGAAAGAATTCTCGAATATCCTAGAAATTCCAGTCTATACGAAATTCACTTAACTGAATGTTTCTTATGATGATTCTTCATAATTATACATTTAGATCCATTAGTGGATTAGATACTATTCTTTGATTTACCAGCTTCGATCTATAACCATTTACGAAAGTTCTAGAACTTTCATCATACACAAGAAGGTTAAAACTTACGCTTGTTGAAACAAATACTTAAAGCTCAAGAAAATTTGAAAATTATAGCAGCAAGAAGCTTTTATTACGATTCTAAATAGTTATAGATAATGAAAAATTATTAGTTGTTGATGTATTCAATTTTTCTATATCTTCTAGCTTTAACTGGTAACTTATTCTAAAACAGACTTAAATGTCTTTGAATTTTCGACATTTGAACAATTTTTGCTGTTAAATTGCAGCTTGGATTAAAATTACATATACTTTTTTATAAATATATACACTTAATAAAATTCATTTTAATAAAATCTGGCTATTTCCATAATTTAAAGTAAAAGTAATTAACTGTATAAATGTGCTATAATGTTTACATGTATGCTTATAATTTACACATTTTTATTACAGGCAAAAATTCTTAAATATAGCTGATTTAAAAGCTAAAAATGACCCAAGCCGAACATTTATTGATGCAAATTTTATAAAATAAATGAATAGCAATAGCTGTATGTGAATCTACAATCAACCTTAAAAAAATTATCCCCATAAAAATTACAGTAAACGTGAGTTTTTTTAGTGATAATTATTCTGTAATTAAAGGAAAATGAGCACTTTTTAGGTGAAAAAGGTTATAGAAAAGCATTTTTAAGCATAATAGTAAACAATGTTAAATTTTGAAATTGCGAAACTGAAATTATTAGGTTATAATATGATCAAAAAAATTATTTTAAAGGAACTTTTTGAGTTTGCATGGGCAGGAATGAAAATTTATATATAATATGGCGCACTTTTTGCTATCTATAGAATGAAAATGATGGCCATCCAAAAGAATCCTCATGATTCTCAATCATTCACAATTAATTATACATATAATGAGAATCACTTCGGATTTTACAGTATGAAAGTGACAGAAGAAACGATCAGGAAAAAGTATGCATAAATTATAGATTCTGATAAATAATGCAACAAATCATAATATTTGCCAAAGAATAATAATATTTGCCAAAGAATTTGCTTTAAAATTTTAAATTCTTTTTTATTCATTAGCTAATAATATCTCTTCATAATTTTTTTTATCCTTTAATTACACATTCAGTGGTATTCTTATTTATATATGAGTCGAACACACGAGTTGTAAAGCCCAAGTAAATAAATAAAACTTTTTTTCCCTTTCTCCATACAAAAGAGTACACGAAACAGATGTATGTAAGATGATGAATGAATGATTGTATGTTTGAGTATATTTTGATAACTGATAGAGCCCCTTCAGCACATCCCGAATCTGAGTAAATAGTAGTTAATTTCCACTTTCAGAAGATTGAATCAGTAGCAGCAAAGTTTAACTAGTTAACGATTAGACGTTGGAGAACGTGGTCCACTCAAATCTTGTGCTCCTTTAAAACTCCAATCACTGATATTATTATTTATATTTCTGTGATCATTCTCAGTTAGTCGGTAACTGACCTAACATTGTTATTTTCGAGTTAGATTGGCTATTCTCTGAATTTAATGAAAAAAGTAAATTCCTTGCATAATCGAGTAATACAATTTTTGAAAATTTTATTTTTAATTAGTCTAGCCAACGACATTCACATTTGTATTTTTATATCTCTCTCACTTGTGGTTATTTCCTTTCAAATCGTGTTGTTACTTACAATGATAGGATATATAATCTTAATTATGGTTGAACCAAAGAAATAATAAGACTGAGAACGTCACTGATAATTAGAAAAAAGTATATTCCGTAATGGTTCTGCAAGTAGATATCTTTGAAAGTGTATATAAATGAGCGAATACTTTCTTTAATAATGTATCTTGAAATAATTTTCATAAAAAGCCATTACAAAATTTTGCTTATTTTCAATATAAAAGGAGTCTAATTTTGTCAACATTGAAAAACAACCAGAATTTTTAAATTAAATAAAAAAGTAATTAAATGCTAGCTTTAAAATAATTAAATCTTGAATTCAATTCCAAAACTTAAATCAAATTTATCAATTTTAGTTCAATTTGTCTGTATTTTAAAAGAGATAGGAAAATCAGAGACGCCAACGCGTTTTATTTAAATTAAATGTTTTCATGGTCTCGAGGGCTGTGGGCCTACAAATATTGTATGCTTATTATTCTTATATATTCAGAAATGAACAGCCCTCTTTTATTAAAATTTGCTCAAATTCGTCACCAAGGTTCCAATAGTCGCCATTATTTTTTAAGTTAATGCACTACCTGAAATATAACGAAAATACTACCTTAATCTATAATTTTGATACAATAATATGAGAATATAGCATAAAATTATGCTTTAATTCTTTGATTTTTTTTCTAATTTTACATAAATATTACAATTAATCACAAAATATGATCGATACTTTTGGTAATATTCAATTTAACATTTTTTTCCTTTACTTTGTCTTTGAGATTTGCCTTTTTGTTTCGAAAATTTAATTGCTAAAAGAAAGTGCATAAATCAATGGATTTATCAATTGAAAGTGCTTTAGGTAAATTCTGATTTATCTAAATACATTTTCAAAATTAAGTCCTGGGTACTATTACTTATGAAATATTTCCATTTCAAAGAGTAATTTTGTTAATTTTTTGAAATAAAAATATTTAGTTTGTTATGCTTATATCTGTATGAAGGCTATTTTTAAAAGTTAACTCTTTCTGAAAAATTTGAAAACATAATTACGATTTTAAGCACTGTTTGTCGGAAATATTTGTGATAATATACACTTCTCAATGTTTGCAAGAGATGCGAAGTTTTAAAAAAAATATTTTAAGTCTTATTGGTAATTTATGATTCATTTAGAAAAATGAAGACAAAATCAGAAATACAACGCTGAATCCACCATCTTTCGTCATGTACTTTCGAAACCGAAAATATGATGTGCGCATGCGAATTTCGGGAGGGAATTCGTATTGACTGAGGGGGATATATCCCTAAAATTACAGTCCCCAATACCCTCATTCGTCCTTATGTCCTCCAATCATCGCCGAGGGACACTTCATCCCCCGAGTAAGACTGCCTTGTCCACTTATCAAGATGAACCAATCACATTCTAGAAAGATCGAAGGATAACCTGTTGAAGTGGCGCTGCTGTCGTTTGTTTTGCAGTTTCATATGATACGTACGTCCATGCGAATTTGTCTGCTTTACATTGCGAAATTTGCAATTTTATTCGGTTTATTCAATGCGGAAGTCCCTTGCAATGTTGTGTACAAACTCTATAACCATCGTGGCACATGCAATTAGTATATATTGCTCAGAAATTTTGCGAAGTTAAATATATTCGAATGCATATCGTTCTCTGACATGCGAAACGAGAATATCGTCAACAGGTAAAGTTTAAGTGCTATGATTTTCCTTTTAAGAGTGGAAAAAAGTAACACCGATGCTACTCTTCATAGCGGTATCTATCATTTCTCGTAAACTGAAATCGTTTACTGGGATATTTGTAGCGAACACAGCATTTTTATGTTTTGTAGATATTTTGTTATGATATCCAAGATCTTTTGCATCTGTCTGTAAAAGGAAGTACGTTTAAATTTGCATACTTTGGAGTGAGTGAACATCTGGAATATGTGTGCGTTTGTATTTTATATTTAAGAATTTAATTATACTTTATGGAACTGTCTTTATGGATGTTCAAGCAAATAGACCTGGAAGTAATGGACATGTCTGTGACTTGAATAATAATACTACGGTATTGTATATTTTCCTGTTTTATATTCATTACTATCCTGCGAATGCATACGACATATTTTGATAATTGAAGTGATAGTTTTAAATATATTTTTAAATTTTCAAATGCAGTTTAATCGTTGTATTTCGCATTATGTTGTATTGAGCTTTTTTTTAGCATGCACATGCATCGCAAATTTTTCAGGGAAATTTTTTTTAAAAAAAAATCGAAAGTCATACATGGCAAAATAATTAATTATTTTGACATTCTGTTTAAAATGTGCATGAATTGTGCCATATCTGAACTACTTTGGAGACATTTGTTTGTATGTCTTACTTTTATCGTCAGATTTTATTTTTTATATTAGTGAACACTTTTTCACAACAGTTCTTTAATAAGACAAAAATTTGTATGTTGAATATAATTGCTGATGTTATAAATATGTAAGCATCTCATTAAATAGAAAAAAGTTTTTTTTAATGTTATATTAAAATTTAACTGATTTTTACTTTTAAAAAATTTACTTATTGTAAAGATGTTTATTCACCAAATGAAATACTTAAAAATTCATTATAATATCTTATTTAATTTTTCTTATTAAATTAAAATTTAAATACTTTGCTATTTTTTTATTATTTCAAGGATGAATTTGTCTTGCAAACATAATTTTGGGGGAAAGATATGAATTTACATATTTAACTACTGACCTTGGATTTGATCTTGCTGTATTCTAATGCTGTCTTGCTTTTATGATCTATTATGTAATGTTGATAAAAGCAAGTCCATTGTAATGTTCTCGTCTACTGTCTTTGAATTCTTTTTCTAGTTTAAATATTGTACTGTGAAATATTTACATTGTAACCTTTATTTGAAAAAAACTTTATTTAAAATTTAAATAAGTGATTTTTTTTTTAAATATCAAGAATCTTTTAACTTATTAAATTCTTTTTAATAATTGGGTTGCAAGTTTTCTATTTGATTATTTGCATTATAAAGATAAAGCATTTTGTATTCCAATGTAGAGTTATCTTTTGTTTAAAAAAAAAAACTTTATTTAAAAAGAAATGGAATCTCTCCAACTTATGCATGTTTGTTATATATGATTTACATTGTATTGATGTGTAAATTAAGAGTTTTTACATTATGTATCAATTAGCTGATTAAAATTTAGCTTTAAATTTTAAAAATTCAGTTTCTTGATTTTTTTTTCTTTCTAGAATTAAACAAGTAGAATCAATATTGACTAATGTATTAACTATTTAAATCATTAATCGAAAAGATGCATTGTTTTTAAAATGAATTATTTTTAAATGTAATATTTATGTGTATTAGTTTTATTTGGAATATTTTATGAAATCAACATATAGGTGACATATAATTTTTCTTAATGTCCCTCTAGCTTACCTTTAAGCAATTCTCTTCTCTGTAAATATCTATGAAAATTTTTAATAAATGATGAATCTTGGTGGTATGCAAATGTTCATTTTTTTTTAAATTCTGATATGTAAAGAAATTTTTTTCTTTTTCCATCAATCAAAATGCAAGTTAATGGCTTGGTGAAATTATAATGTAATTTAGAAAATTATCATTGACTTTAAAAGTACATTTAAGTTTTTGTCTCTGAAATATATTTTTAATTATAATTTTTGAAAAATAACTGTCTTAATGTGCATTCTAATATAAGTTGTGCTGCAATCTTCATTACAATGAGTGAGTTCAACTCAAAAATAGGTTAGCTCACATAAAAAAAAAAATAAAAAAAATGGATGCATTTTGACTCTAAATTTCTCAATTCTAAATACTCGTATTTCATTTTTTTTAATGGGTCAGGAATGAGGGAAGAGTTTCATCTCTAATTTGACTAATTATGTTGAGTTTGTTTTATAGGCTGTACTACAAAAAAAAAAAAGACATCTTTGCTTGCAGTTTTATCCGACTGTTAAAAACTTTCTCATAATCTAATAGTTTTAATTTACTTTGCTTTACATATTTTACTAAGAGCAAAATAAGAAAAATAAAATTATAATATTGCATTTTTTAAAATTTCAGATATCTCGTTTTGCTACAGTTTTAATATTTTTAAAATCATTTATATAAAAATTTATCTTGTTTAATAAAAGATTAAAATCAATTTTGAAGAAGAGTTAGGGCACTATATTGTATTTTATAAAGTGTTGGCACACAGTTTAAACAAAATTGTGCTTTTAAATAAATAGTCAGAAAGGGATTAAAATATTTGAAATGTAATTTTCATTTTTGCTCAAAATTGATTTGAGTCAGCATGCAAGATACTGAAAATGCTCATTGAGTTTCAAATAGTAATGCTAGTCATCCATAGATTGTCCATCTTTCTCATTACTCAATTAATTTTAAATTGTTACTAAATAATGTCAGCCTTTCGTCCCTTTAGTGGTTGATAAATTGAGGACCAAGCATGTTTGGGAACAGGGACATATGCCTTACACCCCAGGGCCTTCAATCAAGAAAGCAAATATGGGCATTGTAGGCCTTGGCCCACATGGGCTGTCGTGCCAATGAATTTAGTTTTTAATTTAGACTAAATAATATGAATGCTGAAATATGAATTGGAAATTATCTATTTTATCAACATTCTAATTATTTTAATCCCTTATTGGATAAAGATGTAACAAATAATGAATTAAAAAATTAGTAAAGATGTAAATATGAAACAATTAATGTACAAGAAATTAAATAGTTAATACTTAAGAAATTCTGTATTTAAATAAGTAAACATAACTTCATTGAAATATCCAGGGTAAAAAATAAAAATGTTATAATTTAACGTATAGTTTGCTTACATAAGTATTATTAACTCATTAAAAAAAAAGATTTTATTAGCATTTGAAGTTTAAAAAGATTTTATTTTCACTATATGGAAAGTTAAATTAACTTTAGTGAATTGTTTTGAATCGAAAGGAGAATATCCTTAACATAACAACCAATATCATTTTCTTTATCTTCTCCTATTTATGCAGTCATCTATCATATATATATATATTTTTTTTTTTTTTTTTTGCTTAAAGATAATTTGTTAAGAAATTTTCCTGGTACAGGCAGTTACATGCTTATCAAAGAGAACTTCAATTATTTAAAGAGTTGTCTTAAAATATTTTTTTGAAATGTTTAATTCATATTTTAAAATGAAATTAACTGTGACTTTATTTTGTGACTCAATTTCTAGGTTGAAGACAGTTTTCATGGGTTTTTTTTTAATTTATTTATTTAGAATGCTTAAGGAACACTTTTTATATTATAGCGTTTTCCTGATATGCTGTGATAAATTAATTCTGCATTCTTGAAAATCTAAATGTTTTCTGAATCTCAATATAAAAATTAAAGTTTTAGATAGGATTTTATCTAGAATTTTAACTTCAAATTAATATTTAAATATTTATTATAGATTCAAAAAATATATTAAATACTTATTACATAAGATCAATTCTTTGCTAATACGTATTTTACTTTCTGCTTGATTTAAATCAGTAATACAAATTTTTAGATTCCAGGCTATTTAATTTTGCAAATTACCATGAGTTTATGTCACTTTAGGCATCTAATAATTCTTTCTTGTAAATTTTTATCACAATCAGTTTTGTTCCTCTATTTTTAATGACAATGTAGTTTCAGAAATACCTAATATATAACCATTAGTTAAGCAGGCATGCAGCGTCATGTTTAATTTTTTTAGCTACTAAATGTGAGAATCAAAAATAATTGTCTTTTTGTGATGTTTTCTTTTTTCATTTATAATCTGGTTGTCTTTTTCTTTCAGTAAAGGAATCATTTTGATTTTTCTTATCTCTAATTTTGTCATTACCAGTCTTCTTTGCTGTATTCTTTGTTCTGCGGATTACTTACATACATCTATTGCTACATTTAATTTGTAACTGTAGTAAATATACAGGAAATGTTTATTTAGATATAACAGTATTTAATTCTGGACCTATTAAATGATAGTTGCTTTATCAGAGTTCACCATTTTTACTCTTATTTTAGTTGATTTTTGAATAAAAATTTCCAGGTCTGTTACAGGTTTGAAGACACTGTTTTATTAATATACTTGGCCGACAAAAAAGACTGCAATTTAACCTATTTTTATAAATTTTTCAAAACAGTTGCATTCATATTTAATATTTTGTTTCATAAAAGGATCATTCAGAAGCATGCCGATGGCATTTATAACGAATGACATTTTCTTACAAAAATCATTTATTAGAAATTCCTTCATTAGACTTTAATTTTGTGATTTCATAATCACTTTTTAATATTATAAATAATGATTCACTTAAACATTTTTATCTTAATATATTTTGTATTTTATTTCAGGTTTTTGTCTTTTTTTTGTCGGCCCCGTTTAAAATTCAATCATCCTGATGTTTTGTAAGGTAGTAAGGATGCAAAGTGTAAGACATTTTATTTAAAATGTACTTTTAAAAACTCATTGTTGTAAATATTTTTTTCTTTATATAATTGGAATTCAATATCGGTAAGTCGAACTTCCAAAAATTGATATGACACAATAGCAAGTTCCACTTACCGAATTGCTAAATTTTCCAGAATAAATATCAGGAAATACAAATTTCATCGATTATTTACATTAATTTCTTGCAGTAAAGAAAGCTAAGAAAATGTTTTAACTTTTTTTGTGTTTTAATGTATTTTTTTTATTCTTTGATTTTGTGTGTATATTTTTTATATATTAAAGCAAATTCGAAACTTGCATTTATCCCTTTAATCATAAAAGCTAGAGCATATATATTTGATAGAGATAAATATATTCTATCTCATTGACTGTGAAAAATAATACATATAACTTAATGTAAATTTTTGGAATTATTAGTTGCAAGTTGGGTTGGATCTGCACTAGCATTTATGGCTATGGGATAATATGTAAATAATTAAATTTCTGTTATTTTCAGAAATATATAAATAACTATAAAGCAAATTCTTTATGTCTGTTATATACTTCAGAAATTATTCTTCAATCATAAATTTTATTATATTTAAAATAAAGAATAAATTTTTTGTATTTTAAATAATTAAATGTTTTTTAATGGAAATATATTTCAAAGTAGATGTATTCTTTAATAGGAATTTGACAAAATTATTTTATAATTAGTTTTGAAAAAAACAATTAATTGTACCTAGATTTTGATTAAATATTGTCTAATCTAAATAAATCTGAATTTTAAAGTATTAATTGTTCTTGTTATATCTTCAAAAAATAGTATCTTCCCTCTGTTATAATAGAGTGACAGGGTGTCTACTTTTTTCAAAAATCATTAATTCTTAATTTGTTTGTGGAGAAGTTCCATGTTTTTTCCTCCTTATGAAGGATTCTTTTCTTATTCTAATTAGAGAAAAAATTCTCAATGTTTGAAATAGCATACATACATTTAAATAAAGGAAAACATCGGCTATTTTTTCATTTGGTAAAATACATTGTATGTTAAATGTAAAAACCATTTATTAAACTATATATTTTCTTCTTTTTTAACCACAGATCAGAAAAATTATAAGATTTTACTCATTTGAATAATTTACAAGGACAAGTATGAAAGTGTCATACAGCTAATTTAATTCCTTAAAACTAATATAATTAATGTCTTACTCCTAAAAAAAAATCCAGGATTCACAAATTTTTAAATACTGTACATCCCTTTGTGGAATAGTTAATTTGTATTCATAAAAATTAAAATAACAAAATACTGAAAGAAGTTTTATTATAATTAAGAAATGTTTCTAAAACAAATAAAATATTCATGGCTCTGATAAGCAAGAATCTATGAATTTTACCATGAATCTAATGGATTTTTTTCTGTTTGACATAGTTAATTTTTTTTATCTATACTGATATGTCAGTTTATTTTTAAAAAAGAATTAGCATTTATTTATTTATTAAATATATATTTATTTAAATAACTATTTAACCACTCTTTAAAGAGAAATCCCTTTATGTATCTTATATTAACATACTATGAGTGATTATTACTTTCTCTCTCTCTCTTTTTCATTTTATTACATATTATTAATGATTGCGGTTTTTTCAAAATATAGAAATTATATTTTAATTGTAAAATGATATTTAAAAAATAATAAGTTGTTGTTTCACATTATTTTTTTTATTTCATGTTGATTAAACTATTATGCAGTTCATTTTTATTCATCTTATTATGGATGACAGGTTGATAGCGTATTTATATTTACAATCGGCTTCATGTTTCAAGCTTTATAGTATTATTAAACTTTGGCTGGTATTTAAATCTTTATCATAGATTTGGAGATATTAAATTTTTTTAATGTAAAACGGTTAAACGATATTTCTTGTAAAAATAATCTGCTTTTCTTTATAACTATAAAGAGAATAAAGAAAAGATTATAATTTTTTGAAATCTATTAATTATTGTAATTAACTTTTAATCAATATTTTTTTTTAATAAAAAGTCATTTTTCAGTACAAGGGGAAAAAAGTGTCTAGCATAGACTTAAATTTCACTGTTATATTTTATATTGTAAATAAAAAATAATTTAAACAGTTTATAAATTCCTTGCATTCTATAATATTATTACTATAACAATTGCTTTAATTTTTTTATTCCTCCACATTCAATGCCCATTTGCATTAAAAGATTTCAGTTAAAAATAGGTTGCTTTTTTCCATCTTTCTCAGCTACTTCGCTCATATATTATGAGTTACTAAAATATTTAATTTGTAACCTATGTAGACAATTTCAATAAATGATTATCGATTTCAAATGAAATAAATTGCTTTATCTAATGATGAAATTGCTGATGTTTTTGAATTTTGTGTTTCAAAGAGGGTATAGATTTTCCTTTAAAATGCAGAATCTATTTTGAATCTTTAAATAGATTGCCCTTGATTTTTTCTTCTTTTTTATCTGAAATGTACCATTAATATTTAATTAATGTTCATAATTTTAAATGAATTACTATGCATAGATTTTGTTGTCTCATACTTATGTTCTTTTGTAGAAAGAAACTAAATGGAAGCATTTGGAAGTGTGTGTTGCATTTGCATCTTTTAGAAATTTTGCAGAAAAGTATTGGAGAAGTTGTGGACAAATGGCTTTGGAACCTATGTCCAGCATTTTTGAGGCTCATGTGAATTTCTTATTAAAATGAAAATTTCCAAATATTTTGAGTCAAATATTTTTTTCTAGTTTTTATAATTTTAAAATTTAATTTCTAAATTCAAAGATTAAAGAAATCAAGGCATCATTTTTCCCACCAACTTTGTAGACACCCTGATTAATTTTTAAAAAGATATTTATGAAATGTAATTGTTTCTTCTGCAGTTTTTTTGTTTGTTTAAAAAGTTAATTCTTTAATAAATAACTTCTGTAAAAATTATATATAAAATTTGAATAATTTTTTATATTTTGTCTAATTTTTATTTTAAATGTGTTTAATGTTTTTTAAACTCTTTTAATTAAATACTTAAATTTTATTTCTTTTATTTTTAGCAATCAAAATTCATGCCATGGATGACAAGGATGATTACAGGAGGTAAGAATTCCAAAATTTGAATATTTTTCTTATATTTGAATTACTCTCATATCAGATTTTAACTCAATTTAAATGTATATTCTCTTATTGAGGAGAGAAAATGTGCACAAATTATTTGCATAAAAAAATATGCAAGTAGATAAATATGTATGTTTGCTGCATACAAAGTTTCATGATTGGGGAAAGTTTTGGGGTTATATGAAAACTTCATTCAAATTTAAAATAAATTTTTAATTATGACTTCAATAGCAAAAAATTGAATATAAATAAGAAATTCTGACATATGTTTCATTGACGAGTTTTTCGGAATGAGGCTGGAATTATTTAAAAAAACTATTTAAAACATTCCTAATTTGATAATATAATTTATATTTTCTTTATATTGCATAATCATGTAGAAGTATATAACCCATTTATGACTTTAACTTGATTTTTGACTTAGTAAATTGTTTTAAATAAAACCTGCAGAATGAACAACTTGTATTTGAGTTTATATCAGTTAATATGTTAATTATTTGCTTTATAAATTACCTTATTTACAAGCTAATTAATTTTAAAATGTTAAAAAACATTAATGTAATATGTTCAAAGTTATTAAAGAAAAATTATTAAAATTGTTTTTAATTAAAATTTTAGAAGAAAAAAATTCTTGGAGCACTTATTCAAGATGTAACTATGTGCCAGATTTAATATCTCTGTGCCAAATATCTGTCCTATTGTAATTTTGAACAATTTTTTTATCATGCATGTTACCTTCACAAACATTATACCATTCTTTCAACATGTTAAAATGATGTGCCACCATAATCTATTCTAAAATAATATATGACTATATATCATACATGCTCAGTGTCACCTACTAATTGCTTATAACATTATATAAATTGGCTCCATTATACTCCTTATGCACTTGCAGCATAAATTTATTTTATTATTATTATTTCTGTTTTTTTATGGAACAATTTAGCTATTTGGTTGTTACATGAATTATTTGAACAATATCATTGCTAATTTCAATTCTCCCCATGTATCTTTCTTTTTTTTAGTTGTGAATATTTTTGCAATAAACTCTTAATCTTTTTTTTTTTAAATCAAATGAATTTCATTTTTAAATCTCGCTCATGATTTTTCATACTAAAACTATGTATGGATACCTTTTTCAGTTATTAGAAATCCATAGTAATTTAAACTATTTTTGATTAAAATTATATGAAGTTGTTTCTGATTTCATTGTGCTCATTTTTATGGCATCGCTTATCAACAAATTATATTTGCTGCTATGCAATGTCACAAAGCCAAAGTTTTGGACCATTTGATGACAAAATTCCATGTCAGCTGATATGCAGTTTTATTATCAAATAATTTGATATCTTTGTTGTGTATTTTATAATGTTTTTAAACACTTGTACCTAGAATAAGGGGAAACATTCATTATTGTTTTCCCTTGAATAGGTACACATCCCGGTACAAGACTGAGAAAATGTAAGTATTTTTAAAATATATCTTTGTGTGTGTGTTTCTAAGTATATTGAAGTGACAGTCTCCCCAACCTTAAAAAACACTGCATGCATTATGTGTGCTTTTAAAGAAGGGAATTCGGAATTCATGTTCTTATCACAGAAAAATATATGCTAACTGCAGGAAATTGGCCTTTAGGAAAGTATAAAATCAATTTTTAAAAGTATTAAGATATTGTTGTTCATTCAAACGGCAGCTTTGAGATAAAAACCAAAATACATCTACCAATCTGTTGGACAATAATATAAATTAGTATACTTTATTGATAGTCAGTTTATTTTAATAACATTATTCTCCAAAAATATTTTGTGTGTTATGTATGAAAATTTAAAATATTTTTCAAAGAGTTTAATAGTTAAAATTTAAAAATCTTGGTTTTCTTTCTCCTTTTTCTAATGTAAAATAATAATAAATAAAACTAATCATAAGAATAGAATTGCATCTTAAGTTTTTGATTTCTAAATTCTTAGCATCAAAATCGTTCTTTAGTTGTATTAGCTGAGGTAATCATTTAAGAAAAGGATTGTCTTTAAAATCTAATTTGACATTTCAATTACTTTTTAACAATTTCAATCCCCCCCCCCCTCCTACACTGACAATATTTTTGTATTATGGTTGACTAATGCAATGACAAACTTCATATTAAGGGTTTTTAATTTGAATAACTTTTACTTTTATACATAAATTTCTTTGTCAAATAATGTTATTCCATCTTTAAAAACTACAAAATAACATGTTTTTCGTTATAACAAAATCTGATGAATGAACTCCGTCATTAAAATTAACTTAAGTTCAAAATATCTCTTACAATATATGTAAATATATAATTAAAGATAATTAACAATACAGGAGAAAATGGAAAGTAACATTTGAAATTTAACTTTTAACTAGCAAAATTATATCGAAGTATATTACTGTGAATTAAATTCTGACCATCTCCTCCACATTCACTTGTGCATATTATTTTGATGTATATCAATAAATGAAATTAGAATTTCTTCTAATAAAAGAAAGTTGAATATTTGTTTTATGAAATCATTATTAAGATAATTTTGTTATTTCTTTCTTGTCTATGCTGTGTATGCTATATTATATTTTAGATATGCAGATGACGCCAGCAGTACAGTTTTACTTCTAATCCATGGTTTAGATCATAAGTAACTACTTCTAATCTTGATTGGTAATGTGCTTATTTGTGCCACATAGAGACATTAGTGAATAATTTAATTCTATTCTTGCATCTTCTGGCTCAACTTCTTACTAAAACGCATTTAAATAAATAATTTCTGTTAATTCTATTTATTTCTAACTTGAAAAGGCAGAAAATTCTCCAATTTCATTTGATTAAAAATAACATGTTGGCTACTTAATAATTCCTTTGCTATGATTTAACGAAACCTTTTTAACTGTCATCAAATGATTTTTTAATCATTAGTACTGCAACTTTATTTTTATTTAATATATGATTTAAATTTGAGTTTACAGCATTCATTGATATAACAAATGAAATCTTAATTTTCAAGGCAAATAAGAAATTTTACACTTTTTTTAGATACATTTAGGGTTGAGTAATAATTCATAAATATTTTTTAAATTTAAATTTAAAGAATTGATGACACAAATCTTGCAAGTAGCTCTGCTAATTGTCGCATTTTAATTGAATCCAAAAAGTAAAAGGTGTTTCAAAAACTGGTTTTCTCCATTTGACATTTTATTTTAATAATTTTAATATACATAAAAATCAATAAAACCTTTTTTTAAAAAACTATTTTATAGACAATCAAATTTTCTCTCAAATAATATAAAATATTTTTATATTATTCTATTTCTGTATACAATCTTAAGTTGAAAATGGGGGAAACTCATGGATTATTCTTCGGTTGAATGCTTCAGTAAAAGAATATGCATTGGAGTTTTAGAAAATCACACTGGTATAGAAATCTTAATCCATTAATACTTAATTTAATTTAAAGAAAAAACCTTAGCAATGTTTCAAAATTAAATTACAATTTTTTTAAAAAATAATTTGAAATTTGTGAAAAATGTTGTTTTTTTTATATATTTATTCTAAATATTTTTTAAAAAATTTAAAATAATAAAATATCAAAAAAATGAAAATTACTTCTGAATTTTTTTTTGGTACCTTGAAAATTGTTAAGAAATTTAGGAAGACATATCAACTTCTTAAACAAAGCAAAGAAACAAATGTGTTCAGTGTACCCATAAAAGTGAAAATGTAACTGTATTACAATTAGGATGCTGGATTTATCTTATTTCAAATCATTTAAAATTAAAGCAAAATTTGATATGTTGCAAGTTACTGTTTATAAAATGATTGTCTTACTTCTGCGTTTTGATGCAGATATAATTCAATTTGTTTTTAGTATCAGATACTGAAAAATAGATTATGTGATTTGGATTAAATTCAATATGTACAAAAGATAATTTTGTAATGATATATTTGAATTCTCTTAAAATGAAAAAATAATTTGTAGTAAATTAAGCAAAAGTTTATTGTTTTGTAGTAAAATTTAATATTGGGTATATCATTAAAGAAATATATAGCCATTTTTTAACCAAAATTCACACATAAATATCTACATCTTATATTCTATTGCTAGTGTATTACATAGATTCTTATAATATTATCAGAGATAATAATCTTAATCAAATGATATGTTCCATATTGACACATTTGCAGCTACTATTATTTATAGAATGTGGTTGTAAAAAAAATGTAGTTTATAATTTGGAATTTTTTTTATAAAAATTACATGAAAAAAAAATGGTTAGAAAATATCTAAATTGTTAAATATCTTAAATAGGAGGTAGTAGCTACAAATGTGTTAATAATTAAATTTTATTGTATTTCATCAATCCTTTTGTACAATTTACTTTAAGATTGATGGAAAAAGCATATACTTTTTCATTTTAATTGTTTTGTCAGGCGTGCCAGCTCTTGATTTAATTTCATAATTTGTATTTTAATCTAATCCGAATTTTTTCATTTTATAAATATCAGAAAAACAATAACACCTTATTGTTACAAATAGACAAATACTTTAAATATGAAAATGAAATTTTTCGAATTTTGTCTATTTCCTATTCATTAAATTTTTATTGAAAGTATATTAACCTATGTAATATAAGTTTTAATATAAATTCTCAAAATATTTTCAATCATGTGGGTCGAATAAATTAGCATATTTCCAATTAAGGTTTGTTTTATAATCGAGTTACATTTACTTGTACTCTGATTTTTAAATATAAAATTTTTATTATTAGAATTAATACTTTGCATGCTTTCAACTTATTTTTGTACTTTTTTTAAAAAAATTTCTGTTCTATTTCCATTAAAATATGCTGAAATGGTGCATCTTATTGTAGCTTTCAGAGCTATAATGAAGACTAATTTCTATATGGACGATTATAAAAATTTTGTTGTATCTTCATTAGTTTTGTTTTCTATTGAAAATTATTTCTAGACAGAACTCTTATATGCACTATTCATAAGTATTTTGGAATTAGATGGATTTTGTAAATCAAGTTGGCACGTCTTTTTATTAACACAGTTTTCATTTTATTCTTTGCCATAATTTCAGTACATAATTGCTTGAATATTGATTTTCTGTGGACTATTTTCATTAGTTTACCTTCACGAAAGATCAAAGATTTTAAGAAATCTGCATATATTCAATTTCTTCTTTGTCATATAAGGAGCTCTGTGTGTGTGATGATACAACTATACATTATGCAGTAAGTTTATTCGGAATTACTTGACCATTTCCTCTGACCTTCAGATCATCTTATTGAAGAATGGTGGTGGCTTCTAAAGAGCTGCAAGTGTATTCCCTATAATCTGTTCATTTGTTGTTGTTGCTGTTTTTTTTTAAACACATTTTTACTTAGAGTATTTTTAGAGCTGATTTTAATTATTTATGAATTTGACCCTTTGCACTCTGAAAAATTAGATGTGTAATTTTTCATTAAATGGCTTATTTTAGTGCTTTGAGACATAAAAAAGTGGTATTATATTGTTTTATTTATTTTGAAAATTAATTTATTTCTTCTTTGAATTGTAGGTTTTTATTTTTTCATTTGCTAGGTTCTAAAAAAAAAAATCTGCTAAATTTTAACTATGATTGTCAGCACTCCCAAAATAGTGCCAATGATTAAATTTGCTAATTGTTGATTCTCAGCTAATAAAAATCTTTAAATATCAATATCCAAAAAAAAAAGAAATTATCCTCCTAATTATAATATTGTTTGGAGTGCAAAGGATTAATTCTTTTTAATCTCATTCTGTAAGAAAACCAAGTCTAAAACTTTAATTTCTATTATTCAGAATATGAATATTGGTTAGGACTTTTAATGATGACTATTTTTTATATCAGCTGTTATGTTAGCATTATGTTACAGTGATTATCTTTGCTAAATTTTTTCTTTCAGTAGCAATTTTGACTGAATATTAATGATGAAGATTCTTTTTATAACAATTATTCATTTATTTACACAAATATAGAATTTTTATAAAACCATGCATATGAAATATTTTTATTTGCAACCTACTCATAGCTAAAAATAATTATTAAATTAATTTGCATTTATATCAGGCAATCTAAAATTATTTTCTCTCAAGTCAGAAAAATACTTCTAATGAGAAATTTAATTGCTGAGCTTATATGTGTTACTGGAAATGTATTAAACACCAGCATTCTATAGAATGTCATTTTTAAGCAAAGTATGAAATTTGAGTATTCTTTGAATATGTTATATATTTTTTCTTAAGCATTGTATGTAATAACTGGGCTTTCTGTAGAATGCTTAGTACCATTTATGTAAAGCATTAAAAGAATTTATAATCAGGCATTTAAGTAAAAGATGGGCATTCTTTAGAAATACAAATGTTTGTAAGAAAAATAATAAGAGTGCTATTAAAATTGCCTTATTCAAAATATATAAAGGAAAATTATGCAAAAAAATTTAATGCTTCTTTTTAATTAAAGAAAACAAATTGTGAACCTGTTTGTTGCTTCAAGAAATGAAATAATTTATTTTGAATAACAGTTTTATTTCTTATAAAAAAAATCAGCAATATATTTTATACTTTTCTAGTTTGTTATTTGGCATTATGTAGAATGTCTAGGAAAAGTATGGAATATTTATTGTTTCATGCTTTGTTTAATGATGTTAAGAATGCTGGATTTCAAAATTTGTTGTTAACATATTCATTGAATCTCTTATACTTAAAATAAATAATGTATAATCTTGTACTTGTATAATGAAAAATTGAGTTGCTGAATGTAATCGGTAACTATTTTAAAGAAAATTGGTTATAATAACCACATATCTCTATAATGGAAAATAAAATAGCAGAACACACTAAGAATAAACAACAAGTGATCAGCTATTTCCTCTGATTTGAGAAATTTTGTAGGAGCTGAATTGAATCAAAGGCTTTTCTTTCACTCTATGAACATTATTCTGTCATTAAGATTTTGCCTTTTAACTTGTTAACCAGATAATTAACATATATTCAACTCATTTCCTATTGAAATATATCATCATACTAAGTTAACAGATTTAAAATACCTTACGCAAGTATTGCTTTTTTTGCTATACAGAACAAGTGAGATGTGTAGATAGTGACAGAGCTGACCAATCTAAAATCTTATCTTGTTAACAAAACCAAAATGCTTTGTCTTAAAAATTCTTTCTATGACTTTTACAAAAATGTAAAGATTGTAAAAGGAAAGCAGATGTTCTTCTTTTGATATTTTATGTTGGCATATAATTAAACTATATTTTCTTTCTCAATTTTATATTTAAAAATATGACATTTAAGAAAAAAAAAAAATTCTCAAATTCATTTCTTTTTTTGGTAGTGCACAGTATGTAAAATATTTAAATTTCTTTATATAAAAATAGGACCTTGTCCACCATAAAGTAAAATTTACATCATTTGAATATGATCTTATAATTTTTTTTTTTTTTTTTTTTTTTTGTTGGTTGAAAAGATAATCACTATAACATAGATTTTCTATGATGCTTGCAGTATTAATATAGTAGTATTACAAAGTGAACGCCTCACAAAGCCAGTATTATCAAAAGTATATGGTGAATAATATTACATTCTAAGATTGAAAAGAAACTTAATTTGTTGCTGTTAGTTATCAAAAGCTTTTCTTCAACTATAGTTTAAATTTTTATATTCATTTGTAAATAGTTTCAACTTAAGACATATATAGTTTAAAAAAAATGTAATTCACAAAAAAACTAATGGTCAGCTCCTACTCTGTTTAAATTTAATGCAATATCCATCCATTGATAAAAAACTTTTTGTTCATTTGCAGACTATGTATTTTGTCAGTTGTTATAATATTTTTGAATAATCTATAATTGTTTTGCTTGTAATAAATCAAGCATTTTTTAGTTAAAAACTAAATGTTTTAAGAAGTAATTAACATTGAGATGTTATTTATACCTTACAAGTTGAAATCATATCTACAAATATGGTATTTGTTCATACAGTTGATGGTATTTTCCACCTAATTGGAATCCCAAATATTAATATTTTTTCTCTAAATATTTAGTTCTAAAATGTTTTTTTATTGATTTAAAGTTAATATATTAAATTGAACCACAAAACAATGGCAAATGATACCATTTTTTCACAATTATTTTTTGAATCAGATTGACAGTGAATGTCAATATTATGAAAAATGTATGATAATTTTTTTATTCCTATTTTGCTATTTTTCTTATTTATTCTTTTAGTAAATAAGAAATCCTATCTTTTGTTTAAAAAATATTTTAAGAGAATTAGGTGGCCTTTTTATTGAAATAGATGGATAGGACTGTATAATTTGTTATGAACTTTATTTTATTTTATTTTTTTTTCATTCATGTTGTTATGTGTTGGTAATTTTATTTGATGGTCAGATTTACTGTTTTCCTTATATTAAATATCAGTCTTCTAACAAAAATAATTCTGAATAAATGTGATTAAATTCCTTGATTGTTTGTTATTTACATAGCTCATTTCATTTCCTAATTTTTGTTTAGAAAAATAAGTATTTTGGTGTTTTAAGAATTTTGAAGAATGTAATGTAAAAACCTGTACTATTATTTAGTTTATTAATTTTTTTAATATATCAACAAGCATATATATTTTTTTTAAATCTTAAAAATCAAAATTATTCTGTAATGTACTTAGAATTTGTGAATATTTTTTGTTAGCATTTTAAGCATGAATTTTGTATGTATTGATTTATCAATTGATAAGGAAAGCAAACCAGCAGTTATGTCTTATTATAAAAACATATTATGATTAAAGGGTTTTTTTGTTTGTTTTTTAATATTTCGAAATTACTATAAATTCTGATTTCTCCTCATCTTCCTCCCCCACCCCTTCTTGCATAGAAATTAAAGTTTGTTATTATTATTCCCAAAAACTTTTTTATTGGAGGAAAGTTTGTAACTATTAAAACCACCGATTTCTTATTTTAAATTATTATTCATAGATGTTAAACTGACCAGAAATCTTTTGTCAGAACACTTTTTCCACTGAACTACTATGCGATTAATTTTACATTTTTCAGGTATATTATCAGTTTAAATGCTTTGTCTATTATAAAAGCTTGAGTGAAAAAACTCTTAGTGGAATTAAAGAATGGAAAAATCTACAATTTATGGACAAATACAGTTATATTTACTTTTATTTTTATGAAATATATTTGTGTCATAGTTCAATTGTTCAGATAATTAATCATTTTCTTTTCTTTTTGCAGCAAGTCTAGAAATCTCAGCGAGAAGAAACGTCGAGATCAGTTCAATATGCTTATCAACGAACTGTGCTCGATGGTTACTTCAAGTAACCGAAAGATGGATAAATCATCCGTCCTACGGTCTACCATTTCTTTCCTCAAAAGTCATAGTGGTAAGTAATTTTTAGCAATCATAATTTAGTGCTAAAATAGAACATCTTAATATTTTTTCAACTTAAGAAGCAAAATATATGTAGAATCTTATTTCTGTAAGAAAATTTTATTAATCTCACAGTTGGGAAATTTTAAAAAATGATAATTAAATTAGAATTATTAAGGGAAATTGATTTAAAAATAACTCAAAAAAATTTTAAGGAATTCTTCTAACTTAAAACCATTTTCGTTGTTGTTTCTTTAATAGATATTGAAGATTGTTAAGAAACCGTGTTGAAGTATTTTATAGCCCAGTCTTTTAGAAATTTTAATCTGAAACATTAATTTTTTGTTCCAAGTATTTTTTAGTTTTAAGTGCAATTTTGTATGCAATTATACATTTTGCACATTGTCATTTTTATAAAATTTATTCATTAATAAAAGTAGTATAATTTAGCAGTGTAATGATATAAATTGCGAGAATCTTTGTTTATCGATAATATTATAGATATTCTTCAAATACCCTCAAATATTAGTAGTGGTTCTTTTTAAAAATTTAATCTTGATACATACCCTTTAGTAGCTACAGAATTTCCATAGTTGCTATGGAATTTTTTGATAATTTGTCGATACTGCCTTATATGTAATATATCATTAAGAAATGCTTCTGATGTCTATGTAAAGATTGTTAGAAGCTATTGTATTGTCTTGATATTGTGGATTGTTTGATTGATTGTTTGCCTTGATAGTAAAATGTGGATTTAAAAAAGGTGATGAGATGCTACTATTTTATTTAGCAAATTTTTCTGTAATGAATGTAATTCTGTTAAGAATGTTACTTAGATTTTAAATCTATACACTTCTTCACTTTTTTAGTTGGGAAAAAATTGTAGAAAAATCTTTATTGAAACTTTGAAATATATGTTCAGGCATTTAAATCTAAATGTAAATTTATGCTGTAAAATAAAATAAAATTTAATTAATAAAATAAAATTTAAATATATATATATATATATATATATATATATATATATATATATATATATATATATATATATATATATATATATATATATATATATATATATATATATATATATATATATATATATTTGTATTTAATGTCAAATTGATTTTCTTGATATTGTATGATTATTACTAAATTTGCTGACAGCAAAAATCTTATAATTATTTGGAGTTATGATGCTTGATTTGCTAAACTGAAGAGTGTCATAAAATGTGCATCAACACTAAAAAGTAACTTGGTTTTCATATTTAACAAATGGCTACTAAGAAATATTTTTATTAGATAAAATAAAATACTATCTTAAATGTACTGCTTTTTCATGAATTTATCTTTGATGTGTATTTATAGATTTTCTTATTTATTGTGTTTAATATTGATATTTTCTTTTTACTAATCGACTAATTAGTTGTTTCTTTTTAGAGCTATCTGTCCAATCGCAAAATGTGAAAGTACAAGAAAATTGGAAACCTTCCTTTCTGTCAAATGAGGAGTTTACTCATTTAATGTTAGAGGTATCAATCTTACTTATTGTCAAATAATTCACTGAAAAAATTATTCTATTATTAGTATTGGTAAATTTTAAAATTAAATTAATTAAAAAAATTTGCATGCATTTTTGTGTTATTTTGAGAGAATTTTTTATGTAATCTACTAGTCATAGTATTTAAGATTGTCTGTATTTTAAAGATTAAAAAATTATTTTATAAAGACACAGATTTGCAAAGATATTTCCTGTCATGATTTTTAATATTTTATTCCAGCATTTTTATTTATCAACCTATTGACTATGCATTAAAAAAAATCTTCTTTATGTAATGAATCAATTTCTAAATTTTGGATCTGTCATAATAAAATTTTATTTTTTAGTTGTTAGTAATGTTTTTAGTTACGAAATAAAAATTTAATACATTATTGTTTTGAATTTTGCCATCACATTCACATTTTCTCTAAACCAGTGTTTCTTTGATTATTGTAACTAAATTTTATCCTTATCATTTTTTTATTTAAAGAATATAATAAAATAATTTGATTTTTCAATTCTCAGGCCCTTGATGGTTTCATAATAGTTTTTTCATGCAATGGCCAAATCTTGTACACATCTGAAAGCACAGCTTCACTTCTTGGATATTTACCTGTAAGTTCAGTATTTTATAATTATTGATGTATTGCCATATTTAGAGAAAATTAATTATTCTATTATCAGTTTGCACAGGAATTACAACTTGGTTTGAGTTAGTATTCTTACTCTCTATAAATTTCTAATTATTTTTTCATTAATTTGAATTGATAAGAATTCAACCACTTGCAAGAAATGTTGCGATATATGTTTGAATTTGAGAATTGAATTAAAATTTCATTGTGTAGTATTGTACAAATGTTTAACTGAGGAGGTAAAACTATTTTAATGATTTTATTAATCAATTAATGATATTAATTAGATTTTTAATGTTTTTTTATTGCTTTAGATGGTTTTGAATTTTGAAACTATTATTTTAATAGTTAACTTTAAAGGAGATGAATTTTATTTTTTTCTTTGATAAATATTTGCAGTTTGCTCTTGTAATTATTTGTGGGTGTGGGGGGGGGGTGGCATTCTGCAACCCATACCGCTTGATTAGATGATGAAAATAACATTATATATTTTACTGCTTTACTTGATCATATCATCTAGAATTCTAATCCTTTGAAATTATTTTTTAGAGCCGCATCTATTCATCAGTATTTGATATCATTCATGAGATGGACAAATCTTCATTGTATAAATTAATCAGTAATCCGCCTAGTGCATCTAATTCTGTATCCAAAGGTATTATTTTTTTTATCTTATTTGTATTCTTATAAATGTAGAAATGAATTCTCCAATCTTTGCTTTATTATTGTTATTTAAATGCCAAGTACTGGAATAAGGGATAATAATTCATTAACTTTATGTGTGCAATATTAATATTTCTGTGTATGTATCCACCCTGAAATGCTTATTTTTAATGAACTATTAATGTTTGGGCATGTAATAATTCCTCTCAAATATTAAATATATCCATTGACTACTGAAAAAATTGAAAATATTTTGTAATCCTCTACATAATCAAATATAGTAATAGTTTATCTAGAGTTTTCTCATAGTGCATATTTAATCAGAAATTTTCTATGTCAAGATTATTTAAATTATAATATTTATTGGTTTATTTTACTACACAGTTGATAAAGTAGTAAATTGTTAATTATGATTTTTAGATTAGCTTAATTGCACATTCTATTAGTTTTCTTCATAAGTTACTATAAATCATCATTTACATTTAAAATATGATAGCTAAACTAAATTTTGTGAATAATTCTTTTATGAAAAAAAGTTTAAAAGTGAGAAGAAATTTCCTATTGTTTAAGGAAATTTTGCACTATTACTCTTTTGTCATATTATTATTTTTAATTATTATATTCATCATTTCTAATTTTGAATAACTTCAGAAAAACTATTCCTTCTTTTTCTTATGTTAGGCTAACAATTAGTAAATATGTGGTGATTAAAATAAAAATCTTTAAAATATAATTCTGTGCTTTAAAAAAAGTTAAGCAGTTAAATAATAAAATATTTGTACAATTTAAAGAATGTGTAGGAAACTTTGCTTTGTATTTTTGATGAATTCCTCATATTGCTTAATAAATCAGGAACAGGGAGATGTGTATATTGGTAAATAGTAAGTAACATAGGTTTTTCAATAAAATAAAAATAAATGCCTTGAAGTGGATACTCTTGTTACTTCTTTATTGAGAATTGATTAAACCAAATTTTTTAATATAAAATAAATAAATTTCTCAAAAAGATGGTTTTAATTTTATTTACTCTTTTGAAATTCGCAAATGCTATGTTTTTATATATTTATTTTCTATGTCACTTTTTTAGCAATACTACTACTATTGCTGATCTCCTTTTATTCTACTTCATTGGTCAGAAAATATTAATAATTTGCATCAATCAGTATATAAACAGGAAATGTTTAAAGCTCTGATGTTGCATTGAGATATTGATGAGAACTTTGTGTAATTTATTACTATTTTAAACCGTTTGTATAATTTTCTTTTCTGTACATTTAGATTCATTTATATCATTAACTCTCCATATGAAACGTGGACCAGTTCATTCGCAAGGAAGTACTTCATATGAATTAGTTGAATTGCTTGGAACATTTTATCATTGGCCATCATCTTATGAAGGTTAGAATCTTCTTTAAATGGATGTTGCTTTTCCATCTTTTGAAAGTATTTTACAATTTAAAATGCATATTATTTAGTGGTATTAGTTATTTTAGTAGTATATATTATTTAGTATTTTACATATTAGTACAGTAGTTAATGTTTCCCATCTTTATTCTGTAAGTTCTTTTTTCTTATGAAGTTTATAAACCAGTTACTTTAAAATAATTTTCATTTATACATAGTATTAATTAATCTTCTTCATGCAAATTACAAAATAAAATGTGTAAATAATTTGTGCATTTTTAAAGACATAAATATAATTCTTTTTTTCTTTTTTTTTATTTAGGTTCCAATCCAGTTGGTTTTGATTGTGATAGCAACAGCTGCAGTAGCATTTGTTCCATGCCATCAGCTGGAGGAGAGCTTCGATCCTGCTTTGTTGCTGTAGGTCGTCTTCAAACTCCTCATTTGTTGCGAGTTGTTAATTTATCGGATGAAACTAAAAATGAATTCACATCAAGACACAGTCTTGAGTGGAAGTTTTTGTTTTTAGACCACAGGTATATAAAAAATTGAATTTTTTCTATTAATTAATTTCAAAAATATTGAAAAAATTACATTTTAGTTTTGATAATTTTTTGTTGTTTATTTTTTACATAGATTGTGATATATATTATTGTTTGATATACACATAACATTAAAAATTGGCAAAATCTAATTTTAATGTTGTTATTGGGCTATTAATGTAAAATTTCTTGATTTACATCAAGAACAATAGAAGATAATATAAGTTGGAGATCGAACTAGAATTTTTGGATTCATTCATTTACATTCTTTTAATAATGCAGTTAAAATGATTTTTTAGTAAAAATTTTATAATTCATTTAAAATTTTATATATTGTTTTCAACTTGTATGCAAAATTGTTTAACATTACTTCAAGTTATATCTTTCTGGGGTGAAACATTTTTTTTTTAACACAATATTTTTTTAATGGATTTTGGGAACCAAAATATAAAGCTTGTTATTAAACATTATCATATGTATAATTAAAAGATTATTCAAAATTTGTATTGAAAAATTCTCTTTTTTCTTCATTTTCCATTTACAAATTTCAAATCAAAATAGGATTATATATACATATGTTAAATGCTACGTATGTAATTATTTTAATTATATGAGTTTTTTGTATAATTTTATTATGTGATTCGTTTTTATATATACAAGGATTAACTGCAAATTTAGTTAATAAAACACATTATATTTATTCATTGATTCTTTTTAGGGCACCTCCTATCATTGGATATTTACCTTTTGAAGTGTTGGGTACATCTGGTTATGATTATTATCATGTTGATGACTTGGAAAATATATCTTCTTCCCATGAGCTTTGTAAGTATGAGTGACATCTTAAATGTTATTTACCATTTATTAATATAATTATTTTTATTCTAGTGAGAAATTTCATTTATATAATATAGGATTTTGAGTACTGAAAAATTGAAGCATTTAAATTCATCGTTAGTTAAATTTAATTTGCTAAACAATACTTTTTGATGATTATATTTGGCTTTTAATACTTGTAAAAAGTTTGGTGAAGGTTTTTTTTTTAATTATTATAAATTATAGTGGTGAAAAATATTTTTTTTAAAACTATTGTAGTTGCTGCTATTTTCTTTTTAGGATTTGCTGCTAAAAAAATAATTGTATTTTTAAAAAATGTAAAACTTGCTTAATAAAACCAACTATTATTATAATTTTTTAATTGTTCGTATTTACTATAATAAATTATTTGTTTAATTAGTAATGAACACTGGTGAAGGAACTTCCTGTTTCTACCGCTTTCTCACTAAAGGGCAACAGTGGATTTGGCTTCAAACTCGTTACTACATTTCTTATCATCAATGGAATTCCAAACCAGAGTTCATTGTCTGTACTCATACTGTTGTAAGGTAAGTTATAATCATTTAATGTAAAAAAAATATTAAATCCAATAAATTGAAGTTATATTGATTAATTTTTATTTGAAACCATAGCCTCATCTTTAAAATTTTTCATCTTATTTAGCATTATTGATAATTGTGATTTTCATTCTTTAGTACAGAGAAAGTGATGAAAAGTATGCAAGAAACGCCCAAGAGGTTTTTAAAGAAAGCTACTTCAAATCACAACTCTTCACCTACTCAAAGTGCCTGTCTTTCTCCCTCACCTTCTGTTAGCTCTTTGGGCAGTATGTCCTCGGATCCTTTGGAACATTGCTCAGCAAAATGTAAGTATAGATTTTCTTAGTTATATGCAAAAACTAATCATTTAATATTATTGGTTAGGATTTCGTTTCCCCTGACCATTCTGACCACTCACTCTGCTAGTTGAGACTTTTCATATAAACTGACAAAAGATGCATTACCTTGACAAGATTTTTACAAGTTACTTTTATAGAATGTAATTTTTAGAATTATTTAATTTATGTAAGAGGGGTTTTTTTCTGTCAGAAGTTAAATGAAATATGAGTACTGAAATAAGAATGAGTAGTAACTCTTTGAATGTTACAGAAGGAAGATAATTATGAGTTTCTTTTTATACAGAGATTGGAATAGAATACTTTTTATATGACTCACAATATGAATGAAATAATATATAAAAAATTATTTTAAACCATAATTTCATTATCACTTTTAATACATTTTTATTTCAGATAAGATTCTATGGATTTTATTTTAAATATCATTAGAAAATATGAACAGTCAGAAACAGAAATCATGTTATTTTTAACCTAGTAGAAAAATTAGCATTTCATATGACTACATATTTAATGATTAAATTTCTATCTGTTGAGGGGAAAAAGAAGACTAGAAAAACTATATAAATGATTGAAAATGTAAGAAATTTTCCAGTTAATTGCTGAGGTAGGGGAACAACTTCCTATTTCATCGTATTTATTTTTATTAGATTTTTTCATATGTGCAATTTAATGATTAAAATTATTTTAATTGGAGGAAATTACTTTTTTTAGCTACTGCTTCTTCCAGTGTGCGAGGGAATCCAGTATTATATCCAAGAGAAAAGATCATGCCTTCTCCCATTGCCCGAGCTCCTCCTCAGACATTAGCAGATTCTTTTGCTGAGCCTCACCCACGTATGGCATCGCGTCATCAAGTGTCACAAGGTGTAAACAATGACATGAATGTAATTTCATCTACTGGGCCAGCACATATATCTCCGCAATCTAGCCACATCTCACCTGATCACTCAACACCTCTTCCTCCACCTTTGATCATGAGTCCAGATGTCTCTGTTGCACCGCAGGTAAGAGCTTGCAAGATATAAAAGTTTTAAACTTTCCATCAAGTTCTTTTACGAGATCTTGAAAGTTGCATCATATCTATATCCATCTTCTCAAGTTAGTTTGCATTTTATAATTATGAAAAATTAAGTTATCATTGAAATATCAAAACATGACTTATTAGATATGCTTTTTATTTTAAATGTATAAAACAAAAGTTTTGGTGTTCTAAAAAAATTTTTTAATTAATATAGTAAAATGCTGAATAACTGAAAAGGTTTATTTAAAAATCAAACAAGATGCCTAGAAATCAGAGCTAAATGGGCACATTATTTTGTTCTTAAGTTATATACATTTTCCCATTCGTTATTAAATTATTGTTATTTTCTGCTCAGTTTCATGGTGAGAGATCGCCATCTACATTGAACCAGGCTCAAATGGAATATTTGAGGCGGCGTCATCAGATTCTTCAACAGCAGATCATGGCTCAGCAAGAAGAATTACGCAGGGTGTCCGAACAACTTATGTTGGTGCAATTTACAAATCCTAATGTGAATGCTGCCACTGCTCCTAATATGCCTCATGATGTCCAATACCAAGTTCCAGACATGCATCCTGATATGGGAAACTATGTAAATGCTTCATACCAAGTAGTAAGGCCAACTCAGCAGTTAAAAGTTCAGACATCTGCTGAAAACATTGCTATAAAATCCATGGAAAATTATCAACGATCCACACCCAGTACTGTAACCTCTAGGTCTTATATGAATCTCGAGGTAGGTGATTTAGATCTTTTTTCTGATTTAGGCTTCCAGTTGCAGGAAACAACCAACACGCAATCCATTGATTTTTTTTACCCTGAAAATAATTATTCTGGAGGACTTCCCTACAATTTTGAGGTTAGAAAAAACTCATTATCTCTGGGTAGAAAATTGGTTAATATTATGCAATTCATTTTTATGTGCAATTAAAATGGAATCTGCCTCTTATTTTTATGATGTATGAAAATGACAGAAAATTAAGTATCCATGTTTAAAAGTTCATTGAGCAAAAAATCTGTTTCTAAAACTTTGTTTTTTAGTCTTCTACAAAACCTGGCTGTCCAATTGTCGTCAGTATAGCTGTATGAATTGATGGGTAAAAAATTCACAATTTAAAAATTGATCCAGTACTAATAGATTCTCTGTTTAATTTCTTACAGTAATGACAAATTAAGTAAGCAGTTTTAAATTTTTTTCGAAACTCTACTTTGTCAAGCTCTTTATTTGTACAAATAAAGTCCTCACTTGTTTTAAACTGTGGCTCTTCAAATTTTGCAGAATATTGATGCTTTACTTAATTATATGTACTATTAGCTTTCTCAGTCAGTGAGGTCTACTGAAAATTCCTATGCTTGAAATATTTTTACTCTGCTTTTCTTACCATAATTTCAAATTCTATTACTTGCTTTAAAAATTTATTGGTATTTTTTAGTGTATTAAATTATGTGATGAATCTTAATTCTAAAATCTGAATTAGAATTTTTAATAAATTATTGTTGAGTCTTTCTCTGTAATATAAGTTCCACTTCATAAAAAGTAAGATTATCTGTTTTAAAATTACATATACAAACACAGATTACTTTTCTCTTTTAATTCAACTTTTGTTTCATGCAGTTAAAAATATTTGATAGAAAAATCTTTCAAACTGCTTACTTTTATGTAATTAAAAAAAAAAACTTGAGCATTGTTGAGTAATTCAAATTTAAAGTAAGATCTTATGAAATTAATGGGTTGATTCTTTATTACAAATTCAGATTATGATATATATATATATATATATATATATATATATATATATATATATATATATATATATATATATATATATATTCATTAGTAATTATAGAAATATAGTATTTTCTCTCTTGTAGATATTTAACAACCAACTAATATTTTTCCCCCTTTTCTTTTTAGCAGGCTGACATGTGTGGTGTTGGTACTTCAAGCTCTATGCCTATGCTTTCTCCAGAACAAACAAATGAAGCAATTGCTCAAGGTTATTCTATGACTCACTCAATGCAATCCAACACATGAAACTGACTTATTCTTCTTATATACTCTCTTAAAAACTGCTCTTCACTTCAGGAGAAAGCAGGATTTATGTGTGCCCTCTCATTCTAGTCGCAGGAAGGAACAGTTTTTAAATGTTCCATGTATATCAATCATTTTATATCAAATGGTTCCCATATTTCGTTTAGTGTATGAAAAGATATTGAATTAGGGCTGTGTGAGCTGTCATACTTCATGTGGGGAAATTCATGAGCTGCTCTGTTTCCATTGTAAAAAGCGTTAAGGAGCAGGTTGTTACGTTTATTAATTAGAAATGAATTGAAGCTCCATCATTCAGAAGTGGCTCCAATTATTTAAATGGCATTCTGTATTGTGCCATTTTTTATTCATTATATGACTGAATTTTATAATTCATTTTAAATAAAAGCTTGTACCTGCTTTGGAATAATGTTTTTGCAGCTCATTATGGCAACTGGATGGGAACCATATCATACATGCCAAATGTTCTTTTTTTTTTTTTTTTTTAAATCATTTGTGATATTGTGAGTCATTCACTTAGAAGGAAATACATTATTCATTTGCTCAAATGTTGAAACATAGTTATTTTTTTATTCTGTTAAAGTTTATAATAAGAATATGAACGAGCTTTCTATCTTGACTAGCTTGTACACAATTATATGTTTTACCGATTGTCTTAAGGGTTTTTTTATCTGTTTATTTGTCAGTTATTTAGCACATTGTTTCCAACATTTCCCTTTATATTTGTTGTAGATATTAAATTTGTTTTTCATAGTACAAAGCTTTAACATTTTGGTTGTGATTATATATCATGTATAATTTTATTATATATTTGTAATTACTACAGTTAAAATTTAGCATTGTATATATTTTACATATCATTATACTTATAGTAAACCTTGTACAGTGTATCATAGAGAGAGATCATAAAATATTAACTATGGGGATGTGCAGTAAATGTGTACAGTAAAATTTTGGAGCAAGTTATACAGTTTTCATGATGTTTCTGTGCAGGAATATTTATTACTGCTATTGATATTTTAAAGTCTATGTGAAGTTTTACTGTATGATAAATAATTCAGATTTCTATTAAGTACACTCAGTCACTTGTTATATTTAAGAATGTTAAAAAACATTTTACACAATGCAAACTTTAGATTATTATTAAAAAGCTTGCAGTGTCAAGTTTCTAATCATTTTATTATTGTTGTTTGAATTTTAATCTTTTATATGTAGTTTATTATAAACAGTATGTATTTATTGATAGATAGTTCTATAAAAATATTAAAAATATTTTAAAATGTCATGTTATTCATTCAAAAGATTATTTATCTCTGATATTGCAAATATAAGAAATAATTAATATGTCCTTAGAATTGTGAATTAAGAGAAAAGTAAATTTTCATTTATTTTTTAAGGTGTAAAAAAATTATGTACATTATTTATATTGCTATCCACACAGATGTTGTTTACAATATTTATCATCAAATTTATATAAATTGTCTCTATCTTTTTAAAGACAAATAATTCAATATGAAAAATATTTATTAGAATTGTCTATTTATACTAATTTTTCATTAAATTTGATTTCTTGAATTTTTTTAATAGGATTTTCCTTAAAATTTAATTGACAATTTTGAATTTTTAAAAACTTTTACATAAATTGCAAACAGTTTGTGAAATATATAATAATTATAAACTTTTACATGTCACTAGAGCTTTTGAAATATTGTTATTTAGACTGGGTGTACTTTTGACGAAGAAACATTTTCAACTTCACTGGAGCTTTTTGCATTGAGTACTGCTGGAGGTTCAAGATCGAATTTAAATCATGTTTATAAAACTATGTTTTTATATCTTTGTAAATAAATTTGGGGCATAAAAAATATTTTCATAGCAATTTTCATTATGAAACTCATCAATGAATATTTATCTCTGGTAACTCTTTATACTCTACTTGTATAAAATATTTGTTGCACTTTAAGCTATGAAGTTATTCCTTGACTTTTATATGTTCTGTATATTCGATCAAAATAATAGTTATATAATTATAATATATTTATTTATCTTGTGAAAATTAAAACTTTAGAATTGCCACTTTTGTATGTTTCGTACTTAAGTATGTTCCACGCCATTAGACAGTGAGTGATATTTTTACATGTTATTCTGCACAAAATCTAGCAGAAATCATTATTTAAGTTTGAGAAATCTGTTAGTTTTATTTTTTATCACTCTGCTATTTTTAAGATATCTTTAAAACGTTTATTAAGTTGCTTCATTTTCAATGAGTAATTTAATTTCTTTTGAATTATTTATTGAAGTCTTTAGCATTTTGTATTACTCCTGGCATCTTCATGTAGAATAATTTTAAATGCAAATGAATTATGAGCTTCTTGTGTTTCATTAAAAATAATAATGGATTTTATATAGTGAAATACATTTTTAACATTCATATGAAGTTTTAAAAGGGACTGCAAAATGATTTATAATAAAAGTATGGGGAAGTAAATTGTAATTGATTAAAACTATTTTTGTATAGAAGCTTTTATCTCATATTATGAAAAAAATATTTTTGTATAATTAGTGTAAATTTACCCAGTATTTATTCAAATATATATAAAATAATTTTAAAATTTAGATATACAATCAATAACCGTGTGTTACTAGTAAGATATATAAGCAAACTTTTCATTTAGTACTTTTATGCAATAGATAATTTATAATAATATTCTTGAAAGCAACTTTTTTTCTCAATGAAAATATATTGGATCACAAAGAATATTTCCTTTTGCATAATATTTACTATACTCAAAGAATACTTTACATCAAAATGTATAGATGTTACGTAAAATTGTTTGCTACCTTTGAAGTGTGCATGATACTTGATGTTAAATAGATATTTTGATTGCACTCTCAACCTTATCACACACTTGTTATTTTAAATTCATTGCAAAATAATATTTCATTATATCATTCATGTGATAGACGAAATATTGCTCATATACATATTGGAAAAGGTCTCAATTTTCCTTCTTTAGTTATTTAAAATATTGTAATTAAATGTCAATTTTTTTAATTTAGCCATTTGAATTTTTATTTAAATTTCTACTTCAGCTGATTTTTCTTGCTAATGATATATTAAATTTTTTTAAGTTGTGTTACATAACTGAAATAAATTAAAATTTATTTTTAAAAAATGTGGATCTCATCTTGGAAATTTCTTTTAAATATATATACTTATATATTGTCGATTCTGAATCAGTTGTTATACTTAAAATAATTTTATTGTAAAACACGGTTCATTTTGCTTTCATGAAAAAAATGTTTAGTATTTAGAAAATATTTTCTATTAAAAACTCTACTCTCAAATACTCAAACTTTGTGATCCTGTACTAAAGAAAATTAATTTTTTTTATATCTGTTTTAAAAAATAGATATATAATCTATTTCATTTGTGAAACTTTATCATTATATCATTTGTTAAATAAAAAGATATGAACATTTTTAATATGTATTTTTTGTTTCTTTCATTAAAAAAAAAAAAAAATTAAAATATTACTAAAAAGTTGGACTTGGTCTCAAATGTGGTCATAACATAATAGGAATTTTGTTCTATTAAGTTCTTTATTTAAAAAAAAAAAACTTTTGATTTGAAGCATTACAAATGAACATATTCAACTTTTTTCTTTTCTTTTTACCTTGCAATCTCTTTATTTTCATAGATGGGATTGAAATTGGAAAAAATTTAAACAACCAACAACAAATATAACAACAAAAAAAAACTTTGTAGAAGATGATTTTGGGCACACTTTTATGTTTTTATTAATTGTTACAATTATTTTAAATTGATGGTGATTTTGGTCAAAGAGCTATTTGAAAATAAATGTAATGTTGATTAGGGGAGAAGTTGTTAAGAAATAGTTCAATAGATTTGCAGCTCTCAGTTTATAGTTCTTTTAGTTTTATTTACAAATGCACCATTGTTAGTAACTGCTTCCAATTAATATAATTGAAAACTCTTTCTTAAAAATGGAATCAATAACAAAGATAAATGAAGATGACACAAATTTTCTTTTAAAGGTTACAAATTAAAATATCATCTGGTCAAAAATGAAATTTAGGTAATAACCCACTCTAACGCCATGGGATGTATGCCTACCACCAAATTCAATCTTTGAATAAAGTTATTTAGATGCATAAATTCTCACAAATTTTTCAAAAGACAAAACATTTGATGTTTCAGTTTCTCATCTCTCATAAAATGAAGTATCTTGATTTGTTAATTGTTACATAATTATTAATTAATCAAATTAAACTTCCTAATAAGCTAAATGAATTACTTTTCTTAATCTAGTCTCACTTCTAAAAATATTTTAATATATCATGACTTAAAAAAATTGCCTTTCAAAAGATTATAATAGGAATTAGGAGCTGAACTATTAAATTTGTGCAGTATTTTTACATGTATAATATATTATACTTTTCATATTCTATAAATATTTTGTAAAAAATTAATATTGTCAAATGATTTTCATTTTTTAAAAATTTTGATAGATTTTCAATTTTAAGAAATGATTTGGCATTTTTAGCAACATTAAAGCATATTTTAATCTTTAATTTGAAAATAATTAGAGTATGAAACAATAAAAATACTACTCTCTAGCATATAAGTAAAAAATTCTTCTAATTTTCTTTTATTTACCAATTCTAAATATAATGTATTGAAAAAATTTTGGATTTTGTAATTCATCAAGAAACTTGAATCATATAACAATAATTATGAAAATTATTCTACATTATTCAGGCATTATTCCAGAATAAGAGAAGTAAAAATTTAAGAATCAATTTGACAGATGATCTGCTACTTTAACTGGCCTGATAATGGCAAATCTTTTGAAGTCAAACAACTTCCCATTGGTGTATGAAATGCTTTCTTGGGTGTTATTGTATCAATTTCAAAGTTACAAAATTTATACATTGAAATAATCCTTATTGAGCTTCAAAATAGGATTAAACCAAATAGGTCTAACCAAATTAAATTTTGATAAAGAGGTACAAATGAAATACTTTTGTTGATTTTGAAACTATCTTCAATAAATATTTATGAATTTTTTTTTAAAATAATATTCTCTAAGAATTTATACTCATCCTACATTAAGAGCTATTTATGTACTAATTCAAGTATAAGCACTGAAATTTTCTATGGTTACTCTTTGATGACATCATCATATTTACATATGTAAATGGAAATCAACATTTTTCATATAATCCATATGTATCATAAAATACTCAATTTTACCTACATAAATTAAGTGGACTTCAAAATATAGCATAGATTCTAAACTTGATAATTGCATTAAAACTTATACCAAATGTAATGAATTAAGATCTAATGGCTAATGTGTGAAGAAATCAATGTTGGAATAATAATGTATTTGTAAGTCTAATAAGCAAATTAAAAATTTTCTATAAAGTCGATGATACATTTAATTGTTAAAGAAGTCCCAAATTACAATTTTCATATACATGATACATCTAAAATACAGGACAAACTTTAAATGTGCACCATGCATAGAGAAATAAGTCATTTTTACAACAGAACATGAGATGCAAAGCACAAATGGTGACTGCTCGAAAGGGCTGTTTGCAATGAGTAAAGAAAAGGATACACCAAATAAAATGTACATTACAAGGTACTTGTATATTAATTGCATGTCAGAAATTAAAAGTCAAAGATGACGCCAACAATTAATTGCAAAGATGTTGTATCAGACATACCTAAAATCTGACTATGTTTACCAATTAAAGGAATTTAAGCCTAAAGTTTGGCACTGGTATGTGTTAATATACAAATACCAATATGGATATAATGGAACATAAATTTACAACATAGATTCATAAATAACAACATGCAAAGTCAACATTTTAGATGACAAGTCCTTTGATCACTTACATAAGTATTTTAAATGTTTGTTTTTAATGCTACATCTTGCTTATCATTGCATTTGCCATGCTATGTACAACTTGGAATGATTTTATTTATGTATGTTTTGTTTCTCTATTGTATGTTTATTTTCCATTAAACCTATATTGTCCATTTATCACAGGAAAAAAAAATTATTAGAAACAATTCATTAAAATAATACAGTATTCAACTTTTTTCTGCTCACTTTGCAACCTGTCTTCATAGAAAGGACTGAAATTGTTATTATCATGCACTTTATCTTATTTAATTCACTGATGAATAGTCACTTGCACAGACCACCTCATGCCTTTGCAATCTCATGTTCTGTCGCAAAAATTATTTATTCTGTAAGCCTGATTTTAAAATCATCAAGTACATAAGTTATTAAGCTCATTGTAACAATTATGTTTCATTTTTTCTATCTATAAACCTCCTAATATGCCACAAAAAATCAGTGCTATAAATATTTTTCTGTACTTAGCTTTACTTTTCTGTACTTATCTTTTCTGTATTTTCTGTACTTATAAAAATAATTTTAAATCAGAACTGTGGTCTCTGCCACCGTTTACTTAATTATAGTTCAAAATCATTTGACTTCAAAAATTTTATATCTTGATCATATTTAATCTTTAATAATCTAAATCTAAATAGACCAATCTCTTTAAAATACACATGAGAAGAAATAATATTAATATTTATTAATGGCCAAATTGAAAACAATAATCTTTTATCAATAATCTTTTACTTAAAAGTGATTATAAAAATAATATGATCATTAAAAACTTCCATATTACTTTTTAAATCTTGTTTTTTTATGCATTATTAGTAAACTAAGGAGTAGAGTAAGGAATAGAAACAAAAAAAGTGATGCTTTTAATATTAAATTTAAAAAATTTTTTAAGCATAGGCATTTTTAGAAGCAATTTTCATTTTAATTCAGTAAATGGAAAAAAACAAAATAAATTTCATAGGAACAAGCCAAAATAGTGAATGGTATACGACAGTAAAAGAACAAGGACTCTACGATTGAAAGTGACATAAAATAATACTAAAATAATATTTTACAATCAGCGCCTCATCTAGAATATTTTATACCTGCAACAAATGAAAAGAACTATGAAAATCTTCCCTTAAATAAATTTATAATATACTCATTAACTAAAAAAAAATTAAAAATAGATCATTTTCCCTTTGTTTTATTTATTTTTAGATTTCAGGATTACAGTAGAATTTTTCAAATAGAAATGAGGTTGTGCTATTTTTCACCCCTCACTTTAAAAATGTATGCAAGCATAAAGCAGCAGAAATGATCTAGTTGCAAAACTTAATAAAGGTGTTGTCACTCTCTCCCTGCATACAATTGTGAAACTTAGACAAGACTGTGAAAACCATCAGAGCTCAGATTTTTATTTTAAAGAAAATTTTAAATAGTCCTGCACATGAGAGTCATGTATTTCATAATATGAAGGAGAAAACTGAATACATATTCCAAATTCTTTTTTCCACTAGTTGAAAACAAAATGTGATATAAAAAAACTATTTTTGAAACAAGATAAAAACACACAATTTCATTTATTTGTCATTGCATTTTTGAGTTGTTGCATTTATATGCTCATGAAAGTATAGACCAATAGACAATTACCCATTGGACATAAAAATCTACTTTATAGACTAAGGACGTATATTGAATTTCATTAAACTACATTAATCCATTTTTGATTGAGTTTAAATGTAAGTGAAACTACAGACTGACAGACAGCTAATCCTGAGACAGATTTGATATACATCTTCAATTGAAATGCTAAATCTGTATGCCAAATATTATCAATCTAGGTCTTTATGTTTTGCAATAACTGAGTTTACATGCAATTAGAAAACCTGATAATGAGTTTTATTGAAAATTTGATAAAAAGCTACAAACTAAATTTCCTTTGACTAGCTCAAAATCCTTTTGAGATAATGAAATCACAGATGCACATAATTTTAAAAATTTATTTTTTGGATTCAAGAAGCCTGAAATGTGAAGATTCATAAAAATATCAAGTTTGAATTTTTGATGATTACAATATTTTCTGTTTGTATATGATAAAGTAAAAAAAGAAATCTTAATTTATGTTATAAAATGGTCTCAATAATTTTTGAAAATCAATGTTACACTAAAAACTTTTTATAACAAAATTATATATGTATTTAAATTTTTAAAAAAACTATAAAATTACAGCACAATAGGAATAACTTCAAAGACATTAAAAAAAAAGCTAAAGTGTTTTGCACAGACACTTGCCTTATGTCCTTGAGAAAGGGCCTTAAAATCTATTCAATGAAATGTGAAGTGAATAATTAAGGGAATAGTGAATTTATAACATTGGAAGAGGAAGGCCTTCAAAACATTTTTATGCCTATCACATGACACCATAAACTTCTGATATCACTTCTGAAAGAAAACTATTAAACCTCACAATTTTGAAATGGCTGGACTAAAATGCTAAACCAATAAAATCCCAATATTTTGAAATTAATGCATATTTCTCGATAAAAATGACTTTTATGAGAGAGATATGAATATGAATTTTCAAGTTATATCATTTTGCTAAAATTTTTTAAAGAAGACTACATAAAGAATAATGACAGAATAAATTACATGCTTTATTCATCCCTCCCCCTGATAGCAATTAGCAGAATATTGTTCTGTGTGTGTGAAGAAAATATATTTACATATAAATGGTAATTCTGTTATTAACACTGATGATACATGACTTAAAAGAAAAAAAAATCAATTATGTGTTTGAATAATTTCAAAAATGAAAATTAAATTAACAAATTTTTAAAAATTTAGTCTAGAAGTTATTTTACTGCTTATTTAAAATCTCTTATAATTATGGTGTCTAATTCATGATCTCTAAGAAGATACTATAGCATTTATTAATGCTTCTTTATTCCAATAAAGAATGTTTATGAATAAATAGAAGACAAAAAAAATCATAAAATGAATATAGTTGCGAATAAAAAAATATGAAAAAGGCAAAATATATATACATATATTTGGCAATTGCTTTTGAAAATCTTTATACCAAGAAACTATATTTATGATAGAACATATATGTAGTCTAGGACAAATAAGAAGGGGGGAAGAGAAAAAACAAGATGTATCTTCAAGTTTATTGGTATATTTAAATTGATTCAAACAAAAATTACATTTAAAATAAATAAAAATCTAATAAATTGACTGTTGCTACATTAATTTTATGCCTGTAGATATTTTCATTGACAAATAAAACTTCCAAAAATTTATGTGTAGTATTCTTTTAAAAATTTGTGCATGTTTAAATTTTTTAATAAGATATTTGACAGTTTAAAAAAAAATCTATTTTTAATGTATTGATATAATAATACTACATTACAAGGAGCAAAGTCAAATTTCAAGCTCATTATAACTAAATTAGAAATATAAAGAACAAATCATAACTAAATAAAAAATGTATACTATAGTCAAATAAAGTTTAACTTCATTTTGTTTTCATTCATTTATATATATATACATACAAAAGAAAGTTTTGCAATTTTCAAGCAGAAGCAACCTCAACAGTAAATCCAACCCATTCTCCAGCTGAATTTCCAGATGTTTCATTATTCTGTGTCTCTGGCTTTGGTTTTATATAATCCTGCACTTTATTGGGTTGATGGGGAACATGAATCTGTTTGTGTCTTTTCAACTGACTTTTCAGAGTAAAACTTCTTTTGCAAAACTCGCACACAAAAGGTTTTCTTCCTGTATGAATGGAATAATGTTGTTGTAACGTACCTCGTGTTTTAAATCCTTTAAGGCACACAAAACACTTGAAAGGACGTTCATTTCCATGTGTTAAATAATGTTTCTGAAGATGTGTTTTTAAAGGAAAAGATTTCTGGCAATATTCACAGTTATATGGCTTTTCACCAGTATGAAGTAAAAGATGCTGTCTTAAATACGCCTTGGTGGTGAATCGCTTGTGACATGTGTCACAACTGAAAAGTTCTTTCTCCTTTGAGTGAATTCTAGAATGTTTATGCAGTTCAGCTTTTGTTTTGAATCCTTTATTGCATGCATCACAAATATGATTTTTTTCCCCATTGTGTACTAAATAATGCTGTGTGAGATCACCTTTTGTTTTGAATCCTTTAATACATATATCACAGATATGTGGTTTTAAAGTTGTATGTGTACGTTGGTGTTGGTTTAAGGTATTTTTCTTCCGAAAAGATTTCTGACAAATGTTGCAAACATAAGGCCTCTCGCCTGTATGCAACGTAAAATGTTGCTGCAGGTTCAATCGCGTCAGGAAGCGTTTGTTGCACACGTTACATGAATATGGTTGGTCTCCCGTATGCAACATATAATGAAGTTGTAGATAATCTTTCTTCTTGAAACTTTTGCCACAGAATTTGCATGCAAATGGCTTAATTCCAGTATGGTGAACATAGTGTTGTTTGAGATGATACTTCGTTTTAAATCTTTTTTCACACATATCACAAGGATAAGGTGTATCTATATCATGAATCATATAATGTTCAATCAACGAAGCTTCATTTTCAAAACCTTGGCAACAAACTTCACACTCAAAAACTCCATCTTCTAATATAGGAGCCGAATTTTCTAGTTCAGTTGCAGTATAATCAGTTTTAACATTTTCCAAGGCAATTTCGTTTGCATGTGTTTCTAAATGATCTTCTAAATGAATATATTGGGTAAACGCTCTTTTGCATAAATGACAAACAAATGGTACTACTGTTATGCGAGTAATATTATCTTCCGATTCTGTTTTAATAACAACATTATCATTCGGAGCAAAAGAATCGTATGAAAAAGCAAACATATTTGGTTATTGAATTCTTAAATAAATTATAATATTGCCCTGCTCATTTTGCCTTTTACTTTCTACCACTCCTAATATAAATGCATGAGTTCATTACAACTACAACTGAATTCAATTTCAGAACACATGAAAACGACACACGATATCAAAACAAAAAAAAAAGTACTGCACGTGAAAAAGAAAATAATAATCCGGAAAACTGGAATCTTTTTATGATGGCAACGATACCTCTAAAACGCACACCTATGTAATTTTATTAGCGATATCTATTTATTTTATTTTATTTTTAATTCTACAGCTATTATTAAAAAGCTATATCATTTACCATATGGCCGTTATATGATGAGAATAGTACACAAATCAATCAAGATCAGGTAAGTTTTTACATTGATGATAAAATATTTGCATAACTAGAATCATTTCTATTATAATGCTTCCTTATAGGGAATCCACAAAACTTCAACACTCTACAGTAGGGATGACGAATATTTTCAGAGCGGTTATTACGTAACCAATATCAAAAAGTCACAAATACAAGTGATCAATACTTTTCAAAGAGGGGTGTGATTCAAATCCTTCATACGATCTTACTGATGATATTTCGATTACAGGTTTTGGATCACAATAGAAACTAACAATCGATACGATATCACTGAAATTTGCCGGAGTGGTTACGATACGATCTGTCCAATGGAAGCTCCCGAAAGAAATCTGTGATTGGATTGAAAAGTGATCGGACCGGTTATTGGAATTATCGTATCGTATCATTGAATTGCATATCACTGAAATTTATCGCAGTGGTGATTTCACCGGAAAGTGCGAGGCTTCACTGGAAAGTGCGATGTCACTGTTTCACTTTACGGGAGTGACCGATATTCGTATTTGATGATGCACTATTCCATACAGATCATTTTTTATTTGACTTTGATTACATGTACTCTTTTTACTGCTGGCGCCATCTATTGGTAGAATATAGGACTAAAGTAAACATTTTAAAGAAATGACATATATTTTTAACTCATTTTTCCAGAAAATGATTCACTCTAATAAATAAATTAAATAAATAGTTTTCAGAAAAAAAAATTTAAGAAGTAAGCTGAAACAGAAAAATTAATTCAATCACACGTTAATTAAATTAGTAAATTAAGTATTAATTACAATTAATAAATTTTATATTTAATATTAAGTAATAATTTTTAATTAATAATATGATTGAAATAATAGATATTTGGAACGCATATTTAAAAATAACAATAGCAATATTATTTGTTATTCAAAAAATCGTGGATTATGCATCTCTACTCTACAGATGTTAATGAATGATTGAAAATGCAGCCCGTAAGGAATTATTAAAATCTAATTTTATGTGTACTAATGTTTATATGTTATTGACTAAACATCTGTCCAGTTAAACGGAGCCTTTACATATGATTTGCTTTCTAAAGAGAACATTGGAATAGATCTTTAAAAATTAGTAGAGAGAAACTTTTTAACTGAAGAGAAAAAAAGAAAATAAATTAAGGAGTAACTGAGGAGTTTTTACTTTTTCGTATGTGAAGTATACAAATCGAAAATATTATAATTGTCCAAAAAAAAAATTGAGCTCGTGATTTTAATGAATTTATTTCAGAAATTACTGAGATTAAAAACATACTATTGGCATTAGGTTTGTCTGTTACGTCTGTGGGCAGGACAGGTTAAAACGCTTTGAGCTGCAAGCATGAAATTTAGTGCATGGTCTCTATTCCAAATTTATAAATTTCAATCAAATTTTGAATGAATTGTATTCATTGAATGTATGTCTGTCAGGTTATACGAATATAAATTAAACTGATTCCTACAAAACGAAGAGAATAGATGCATAAAATTTATTAAACACATTTAACATCTATAGTTTAAATATTTGTCAAATTTGAATCAAATCCATTAAGGAATCGGCCATCAATTGGTCTCTACTTTATAAATGTAAACATAACATCTCAAAAACACAATAAATAAATGGATTTTTGTAAATGATTTTTTTTATTAGAACTATAATTCTATATTCAGTTTTGATTTAATAGATCTGCAAAAAGGTGTCAAAATTATAAATTCGTTTATTCTACCTTATTAGCAGAAAATGTCCAGGATTACTATTGCGAAATCTTCTTGATATTGACCGTGCTATACCGTACAACAGTGTAGAAATGTCGTACAGTACCTTGAGTTAACATATTACGGCATCCCAGCCATTAGTTGTTTTAAAAAATTTTTAAAAAAAACTCTGAAGATCGCATTTTAATAGGCTATTTCGTAATTATTGCACGGTAATGGCATATGGTTAATAATACATACGAACATTTAATAGTAAGGAATATGAAAGAATGTTTCAGGACGGCCACTCCAACTGGTAATTTCAAAGACTAATTTCCATACTTTTTTGTTAGACAACATATTAGTTTCTGTTTCCACAGTTTTTATCTGAATTTCTGATTTCAGGGGTTCAGTTCAGTTATATTAACATCCCGTTTTAAAGCAACACTGGGGCTATTTTGGGACGGACCTCGTAATTTTGAACCTAGTTCAGATGACGAGGATGACACCTGAGCTGGCACCACCCCTCTGCACACCACGCCACACCAGCGGGAGGACGTTTGGTCATGACGAATTTAACGTGCAATAGACCCCCTTACACGAACCTGAAACCTTCCGGTTCCGAAACCGAGACCTTGCTTAATTTGTTTCAAAAGACTTGCACCATTCTGTCGATTGTTGCTCATTTGTCTAATTTTCTGTCAACATCTTAATGCATTCAATTATATCACAAGATAAAACAGAAATATATTAAAACAGAGGCATTTTAATATTTTTCCACCATTGCTTGATTCTAAATTTAAGTATAACCAAATTTCAATAAAATTTATTAAGAGCATGTGCTACACTGAGATCTACAACTCATGTACTCGGCATGAAAAATAAGAAAAATCTTCGCATCTTGATCACAATAAAAAAAAAAGCTATTATAAAAGTTAGTAACAACAATGTTAACGATTTAAGTTTCACTTCAACCATAAAAAAAATGTTGTTGTAAAATGCACTTAAAATATTAAAAAAAAGCAATTAAAAATTTAAATGAAAAAACAATATGGCAAACATTTTGCTACTATAGAATATATATATATATATATAGATATATATATATATATATATGCTGTAACATTTGGTAAGTTATTACGAAAATGCGCCAAAATTTCATAAATATATACAGTGACTCCCAAAATTGAGTATACACTATACTCTTTCTTCTTTAATTTTATTCTTTTTGATCTTAACATTTCTATTTATGGCTAATATTTATAAGAATGACAAAATATACATTAACAAAAATATTAGGCTAAAAAACAAAACGGAGGAATCAATAATATTTTTATTACAGTAATTTTTATGTCAAAGTTACAAATTCCAAAGTCGCAAAATTGAGTATACATCTAGCAAAATCTGTAAATAAAAAAAGATAAAGATAAATTAATATTTTGTTGCATATCCTTTTGCATTTAGAACAGCTTGTAAACGGTGTAGCATTGAGTTGACAAGAATTTGAGTTGTTTCGCCGGATATTTTCGACCATTCTTCTTGTAATACTCTTTTTAAGAGTTCCTTGCCCTTAATATTGTGTTTTTGAACTGATTTTCCTAATTGTGCCCACAAATTTTCAATCACATTGAGATCTGGAGATTGAGTACGGGTGTACAATTGCAATTTACAATTATACGTCAATCATAAATTAACTATTTTAGCTGTATGCTTCGGGTCATTATCTTGTTGAAACAGAAAACTAGACTCTAAACCCAAATTGTGGGCACTTTGTTTTAACTCTTTAACATCCAAGCACTTTTCAAGTGGCACTCCCTTTAACAGCCAGACTTTTTCAGCGTGGCTCTGAAAGACATGGACTTTTCCTAGCTGAGGGGCAGTTTAACCCCTCACTCTGAAGTAATAAAACTGTCGACGCTCTACCTTGAATAATTGCCTTGCGGTTTTCGACAACGAGATTCATTTTCCATCAGCTTAAGAGTTTTATTCTAATGTATTTATATTTTTTAGTGTGAAGTGTTTCGCTCATCATCTTTGTGGGGTATTTTTTTTTTACAAAAAATTTGAAATTTATTCTATAATTTAGAAAATAGTTTTTTTTTTTTTTTTTGTAAGTTTTATGTTAGGCTTACAAATCATTTAAATAAAAACTTGCTTTGCTAGCAATTTCAAAAACATTTTTATGTTTCATTTGATTCCCAATAGGCTTTTACATTTTTTTGTTGCCAAAATTAAATAATATGTCATATATTACCATGTAAAATTTTTTTGCATAGTAATGTAAAACATACATTATATATATATATCAATGCAATTAGTTCATTTTTTAACATGGTATAGATGTGAATGCTTTTCAGTGATAAACAAGATAATGTATTAAATCTTCATTTAATACCAAAATAAAAACAATCGTTGGATAAAAAAATGTTATTGCTCTTTTTGAAAGATGTTTCGAAAATAATATGTTCTTTCAACACTCAGCTAAGATTTTTTTTTATTGTCTTTAGCATTTTTTTTCAATATAAACGATTATCTTTATTGAATTTTTAAATATAAAATATTATTTTGCATTTACAATAGTGATACTAAGAGAAAAATTTAAAAAAAATTTTTAAAGAAGTTTTCACATTTTTTCCCTTAAAACCTTACACGTTCTTGCTTTTACATTAAATAATCGAAAAAGAATGTAGGGTAAACATAAATTCCAAAAATATCTTTATTTTGCCACTCATTTTTACTAATCTTTTAAAATATAACTATTAAAATTTTTTTCTAACCAAGGGAATGTATTACGTCAAATCTTATATATCTCATCTATCGAATTGTTTCGATAGATGAGTTAACATATTTTTAAAACTTCATTTAATAATGAAATACAAACATTTATGAAATAAAATTCGGGGGGAAAATTACTCAGCGAAATATATTTCGAAAATACATTCCTTCAGTTTTCAGCCTGAACATTTTACTAAAACATTACATTCTTCATAAACTAAATATGAAGATTTAACACATTTAAAATTACATTAATCATAAATATTACTTTTTTAGTATGAACTGTCATGTTGAATTTTTCAAGCTGAATTTCTGATTTTAAAATGTTATGTGAAGTTTTTTATAGTATTGTTAAGACAAGATAAATTTTTGAACGAAAGCTTCATGTTAAATTTCCACAAATTTACACACGAGGGAATCATTTGCAAATTTTTGATAATATGTACATTATATAACATTTTTTGACTCCTCATCTCTCGCTCTCTCGCTCATCTGACCGACGTTAGTTTCATCTCCTGCTTCTTTGCTTAGAATAAACGAGAGATCAGCTAAAGTATCATTTTTTGGCCAACCATCATCTGATAGATCACTGTCACTTTCATCAGAATCAAGTAAAATTGCTTTAATTTCTTCTTCAGTGTGTTCACGATTTCTTTTACTCATAATGAAGAAATAATAAGCGTTTCAATAGACAAAATTACTCTGATAATCCAAACACCCGATTCACAGTACATAAAATAAAGAGTAGCAATTCACAACTGAAGAGAAATTTTCAGAATGGCATTCTAAAAAGGAACTCAGTATTTATATAACTTATCTCACTCTTTAAAGAGGGCGATAAAAAATACTCCCAATCTTTTTTTTTTTTTTTTGTCTTTTAATTCTATTTTAAAAGCGGTAGTTTGTACACGGCCTCAGAATTTCCGACAGTCCTTTGATGAAAGAATAAGATGCTTGGAGTGTAAAACGACTTCCTTCCATAGTAACAACTGTCGCTACCCATTTTGTGAGAAAACTGCGATGTGAATAGGCCGCAGTGTCAATGCAATGGTTTGTCTTTATATCATTACAATAGTCTTACTACTGAAAAGGGCTTCTGATGCTTGTCCGAAAAATAAACAACGTGTCGGTATCCTTATATATCATTCATCGTTACCAGAGAACTTCAGTGGAAAATTTCTTTTATAAATGGCCATAAAAACTTTCCAATTTTGAGCTAACAACACGTGAAAATAGAAACTAAAACCCTTTCAAAATACAAAATGTACGCCAACAACCTATTTACTGAATCCCTCCTCAACCCCTACCGCCCTAAGGCATAGGGGAAACTACTGTGAAAAAGCCGCGATTGTCGAAGATAACGAGGACCTCCTGGAGTGTTCAGTAGAGGAGCCTCTTTTAATACCCATCTCCCCTAAAACGGCTAACAGCCGCCCCAAACCGACCCATGTGGATATTATAGGGTAAATTCTCAAACCGCCCCGCTAGAATCGAGAGGGTTAAATTGTTCTTCAATATGTCCAAATATTTGATTTTGTCCATGATTCCATCAATGAAAATTAAATTTCCCACTCCTTTTGCAGACACACAGCCTCATACAGGAAGTGAACCACCTCCATGCTTGACAGAAGCATTGGTGTTTTTAGGAAGAAGTTCAGAATTGGGCTTTTTCCAAACATAACATCGACCATGACTACCAAAAACATTGAACTTACTTCGTCACTGAATATTACTTGATTCCAGAAGTCCGGAGGTTTTGAAATATGACTTTTAGCAAATGAAATTCTTTTCTCTCCATTTACTTTGGAAATGAATGGTTTTGTTCTGGCTACGCGACCATTATAATTTGCTTTTCAGATTACTCTTCGAATTGTTTCTGAAACACACTTTCCAATTGTTATTGAAGTAAATGTAGCAATTTTTGTAGCATTCACCTTAGAATTGTTTGTTACCTCTCGAATAACTCTTCTCTTGGTCGTGCCACTGAGGATTTCTTTTCTTCCTCTTTCAGGTTTATTAGCAATTTGTACATACATTTTATACTTCTGGATAATTTTTTGAAAGCATCCGTGACTGCGTTGAATTTTCCTTGCAACTTCTCGTAGAGATTTACCATCTTCAGACAATCGAATAACAAGTTTCCGAATTTCAACATTTGTTTCATTTCTGGAGCTCATTATGATAACCAAAACGTTTGTTTTGGCTTGGAAATCAATGATTGCCAATTAAAGTAACAAAACTATTTCACTTATTCATTTTAAAATAAATAGTAGTAGTCAAGTCGCATATTTTATAAGGTGTATACTCAATTTTGTGACTTTGGAATTTGTAACTTTGACATAAAAATTACTGTAATAAAAATATTATTAATTTCTCCGTTTTGTTTTTTAGCCTAATACTTTTGTTAATGTATATTTTGTCGTTCTTATAAATATTAGCCAAAAATAGGAATGTTAAGATCAAAAAGAATAAAATTAAAGAAGAAAGATTATAGTGTATACTCAATTTTGGGAGCCACTGTATATGTCTTGACATCTCATTTCATGTTACCTCAGCATTTGTTTTAGCATGATTGTTACATTGCAGTAACTTCAGAAGAAACCAATTTTCATATTTAACATACACCAATTCATCATTTGGATCTGCTGGATAATTATCAAGATATTGTGCAAGTTGAGGTTCGAAATCGCAACGTTAGGGTTCATAGCCGAGTAACAAAGCCACTAGACAAAAGTGTACACTCTTCTCCGGAAGTTGTTAACTGGCTTATAATGTTACCACTACAATAGTCCCTCAGCAGTGAGTCGGTAGAGTTTATCGCGCCAGTTATGGCGAGCGACGAACGTGATTATCGCGCCAGGCGTTATGGCGAGCGATGAACGTTGTAATCGCGCCAAGTGTTATGGCGAGCGTGTGTGAGTGGTTGCTGACGGTAGATGGAGCCACGACAGCAGAACGAAGGATGCGGTTGTTCAGAACCAGGGTCACCAATGTGCGGGTTGAGGTTCGAACTCGTAACGTTAGGGTTCATAGCCGGGTAACAAAGCCACTAGACAAAAGTGTACACTCTTCTCCGGAAGTTGTTAACTGGCTTATAATGTTACCACTACAACATGTTCAAAACAGTACATTTTCCCCTTTTATGATGAATGTGGAACCATCAGTGCAATGGAATGCAAAAAAAAGATGTAGAAAATAAATAAAAACACGATTTTATTGCATCGCGACATACAAGAGAACTACAAGTTATATGCAAATATAAAAGAAACCTAAAAAGGATGCAATTGTCACAGTTAGCACTATATCGCCACTTTTTCGAAAAAGATTCGCAAATGAATGATTGAGTTATATTTTGAGAACTATAAGGCTTTACTTTGAATGTTTTTAAAGTTTTCAATTTCTTTTTACTCCCTTATTCATCATTGAAATTTTCAAAAATATGTGAAGTTATTGTAATATTTTTATTGGTTCAGTATAAATTATTTTTGCACATTTATTGGTATTTAAAGTCAATAATTTTAAAGAGTTAAATTATTAATTACATTAATATACTTTGTCATTGCACAATATTACACCTAGTCACTAGGCATCGTAGATGAAGGCATTCAAGAAAATTGCTTCATACATAAAGCATCAAAATAAAATGAGAACGTTCATAAGATTTTAAAATATGTAATTACTAACAATTTATCTATTTTGCAATATTATTTTTGATTTTGATTGTAAGAAAATGTTTATTTACATATATACATACACAGACTGCCTTTTTAAATTTCTTATCTCCTTCCCCAAATGTCAAAAAGGCGACAATTACAGTCTTCGAAGCAATTTCTAGGTATAGTAAAATGACTATAGGTAGTGACAATACCAACTGGTAAAATATTGTTTAGTTAGCATTCCTTTCTCGAAAATGATAAAAATAATTGAGAGGGATTCCGATTACAAAGTTGTAGAATGTAATCAATTTAGTACAAAAAGCATTTTATGCAAATTAATGTTAACGCCAGAACTCTCAAAATACACATACACAAAATACACATGTTTGTTCATGATAGTCGATAGTGTCACAAAATAGAAAAACAATTATTACTTATCAGATACCTTTTGTTTCATGGTTCAAATTGCTCTCGTTAACAGAGGTTTAGACCATTGTTTGAATTTCATTTTGCTTATTTTTTTAGTATATTAGTTGAAGCGTTAACACACGAAACATCAATCATCCTGCAATGTAGGTGCAAAAATCGCATATATTTGTTATTTGTGTTATTCCTACAGGAAAAAGTAAATTGGAATCATTTTTTTTTTTTTTCGTTCGAGAAATAGCATTTCTTCTTCCATCCACGTCTTGTGCCGTCACGAAAATGCGAAAGATGAACGCATGTGAAAATGATTGATTTCGCGGTTCGCAATAATTATTTTAATAGTGAATATTGGTGCCAAGTTTTTAAATAAGTTGAAGATACAGGTTTGTCTTTTTGTGGTTTATTGGTTAAAGAAACATAACATCAACAAATTTAGAGTAAACATTTCTTGATAAGCAAAAGACACATGATTACGCATTCGAGGTCAAATCAATATTAATACGTACATCGTATCCAAAAAAAATATTACAAGGTGTAGCAGGCCTACAGAGCTATACATACCATAATATTCGACAGAGAGCGGAGATCACATCTAACATAATTCATGACATTCTTCACTTCTGGTTTAAAAAGAAAATATTCTAGCATAAACAGCGAGATCACAGGTATTTGCACGAATCACAGCTTGCTCCGTCCAAGAAGACCACGTGGTTTACTGAATTCTTAACAGCATGTATCATAAACGAACACGAACGGATAATAAGAATAAACAAATGTGAATTTAAGCTTTCTGTTCTTAGTATTAATATGTTCAAAATGTCTTTCTGGGCTAAATCGATAAATTTCTTCCACTTCGAATTGGCATTTCCCCTTCTACCTTGCATCGTTTTCGAGATAGGAAATTTAAAGCATTTCGCCAGATGGTGCGGAAAGTCATTACATCACATTTCCATTTTACTGTACCAAAATGTCACTCAAGAAATAGACAGTTCTTCTAGCCAAATTATATCCCTTACTGATCCTCCCATCTGTAGGAATGAAATTTGCGAAATATTCTTTTCCGAGTTCAATTTCCAAAATAAAACACAACCTGCTTCTATCACCAAAATGCTTTTTTCAAGAAACTGTCAACAAAGAATTTCAAGATTATTTTGTCATCGTCACAGATGTATCTAAATCGCAATTTACCACCTCTATCGCAGGCCTTTCAAATACTTAAACCTTCAGCTATCGTATTCATTCTATTAATTCCATCTTTACAGCCGAAGTTTTAGCAATCTATCTTGCCACTGATAATTCAATGGCAAGTAGATTGCCGCAATTCCAGGAAGAAATCTTCTGTTGTTAACAGATAGTTTTTCTTATTCTTCAAGCCTTGAAAAATTTATCATTCAAATCTCAGAGAAATATTCATAGAATAGGCAAAAAAATTCTAATTAGAAAAAAAAAATCAATAAAAAAATTCATATTGATATGGACTCCAGGGCATTCAAATATTACTTGGAATGAAAATTCGGATTATCTCGCAAAAACAGTCACTGCATCATACCCATATTTTGAATGGATTAATGTTGAAGATTTCAAAATATGCACCCAATTTATCAAAATAGCAAGTACCAAGAAGCTGTAGGCGATATTCCATCTATTCTTTCCTTCGCATCATGGCTTAAAAATAGATTAGAAGATGTTATAGAAGCACGTCTAATTACTGGGAAGGTCATCACCTCAGCTCTACTGCATAAATTTGTAACAAACCTGACTGTCTCTCCTATAATAAAAAATGACATTGAATATATTCTCGTGCATTGTTTGAAGTATTCAACTCAAAGAGCATATTTTACTTATTATATTACTTTCTCTATACTTCTTATTGGAGAAAATACTTTCTTATACTTCGTATTGGAGAAAATAAAAATTATATCTACAATGAACTTCATGAGTCTTGAATTTGATGGTTCTCAATCTCTGGATGTTGCTATTATCTGCAGAAAATGGTATAACAGTTCAAGTACTGAACAAAAATGGATGTATCTCTAAAAATATAAATAAGATAAATATATAAAAAGAAATGTATGAGAAGACAAACAAACAAAAATGTATGGAGATTAAATATTTAAATAATAAAATATATCAACAATTTCGTTTTCATTGAGTCATGTTGGTACAAAGAGGTTTCAAAACATTAGGAGTTAGAAACAGAACAATCTTCTTAATCTTTTAATGCTCTTAGAATGTCTTACATCTTTATGTTTCAATACCTTTTAATAGAGCCATTTTTGCTTTTATTCAATTTATCAATTTTTTTAAAGTTTTCTGCAGATACTGTTGACAGTTTGCACCTGCTAATCTTTTTATACGGGAATTTTCCCTAAATATTAGTTCATCAAGCATGCAAACATTTAACAACTGGAATAAAACCCTGCACAATTTAGAAGTGAAGTTTAAATTCATGCAACTAGAAAATAATTATTCTTAATGAGGATTAACCAAAATTAACACATACACATGTTTTTAAAATGATACGCAGCTTGTTTTAGCAAATAACTATGTAGCTTTATCCTGCATTTATTTTTTTAAGACTTTTGATACTGAATTTCCATGAAAAGTATTGAAAACATTTTTAAAAAAATAATTCTTTAAAAAAATTTATTTTGTGCAAGTTATTATAATGAAAAAAGTATTCATAAAGTACAAATTATTAAATTATACTTTTTACGAGTGACAAATTAACAGATTACAAAAGATATGCTACGATACATCCTAAAAATTCTTTTATTAGTAATAAGCATTTCATCTGTAGTTAAAGAAATATCATTACTGTTTTAAGAGTTGAGCAAAATTGTAAAAATACACCATATTTACGTAACTAAACATAATAATGAATATTCTTAGATTTCAGTTTCATAATTATTTTCAACAAAACAAGCTTTTGTATTTATAAGCTGAACTCAGTATAAAAGTGTATGGTTTTAGAAAAATTTAGACTGTGTAATATGCATGAAAGGAATACAAAGTTAGTATAAATAATTATAAATTTATTGAAAATGAGCTGAATAACAATGAACACTTCACAAGTATGATCTAAATATCCAACTTAACATGTATGAAAACAATAATACAAGTATAAATACTGATTGGAATAAAATAAAGTAATAGATAAAAAGAATTTGAAATGAAAAAATAATTAATATTACCAAATTCAGCACTTTGAATATAAGAGAAAGAAATAATCAGAACCGGCCAATTGCTTAAATCAATGGATACAAAACATTAAATGGAAATTAATCTTGGGATGCAGAAATTCTTTGTACCCAAAATAAAAAAATAAAAAAAACATCTATAACTATCAAAATAAAATTTTCAGAAAACACAATTAAACCTTTTTTAATAATATCAAAGTTTTTAAAAATATTTGATTAATAACAGAAATATTTAATACTCATTTTTAATTCATAAATTAAAAATACCTAAAATAACCTTATTAAGCATTTCATAATTTTTCCCCCCAAACTTCAAGTTTATTTTTACTTATCATGATAAAGTTTAAATGAAAACATAAAATATGTTTAAGCGAATAAAAATAATAAATAAAGGCTACAATATGATATAAAAATGGAAAAATATTAGAATCTACTATTTCAATGATTTAGAATTTTATATTTGAAAATATGAGTTAATTTTAAATTAAACATATTATTTTATATCGGTAAAAATATTTAAAAAATAATCCTAATAATGAAAAGATTTACTTATAATTAATATGGAATTTCACAGAATTATTACATTTTAAATGCTTATGTGTGTTAAAGGTATAATTCAGTTAGTATTCTGAATTAACAAATTTTTTTGTGTGTGCAGTTATAAATTTATCCTTTTCATAATAATGATTCTTCCACAGGTGTTGCGACAGCTGAGAATTAGTAAGAAATACTGCATTGCAAATTTCACAAACATGGGATTTTTTATTATTATGCAACCGCATATGCAATTTAAATTGATTTCGAGACAAGAAACTAAGATCACACTTGTTACAGTTATAAGGCTTATTATTTTTATGCTGCATAAAATGATCAATTAATTTTTGACGATTAAGGAATTCTTTATTACAAATTTCACAAACAGTACGATGTTCCGGCAAGTGGTCTAGGCTATGGCGCTTAAAGAGTCGTTCATTACTAAAATGTCGATCACATACCAGACACACATATGAACCACCATGATCCATTAAATGCACAGTCAATCTTTTTTGTGTTTTGAAAGTTTTATCACATGAATTGCAGGCAAAAGGTCTGATGTTAATGTGGACTTGATAATGCCTTTGTAAATCAATCTTACAGTGAAATTTTTCATTGCATATTTCACACTCAAATGATTTGGTGACAATATGAGTTTGACTATGAATTATCAGATTATTTTTAGAGCTGAAGTATTTATTACATTCTTTACACTGAAAACATTTTCCAAAATGCTGTCTATGATGAGTTTGCATTTCTGTCTCATTGGGAAAAGGTTTATCACAAATGTTGCAAACATAAATATCAGAAAGCAATAAAAGGTGAAGTTGCTGATGAGCACCTAATTCTAATGAACTTGAAAATGTTTCGTTACAAGTGAAACATGTTATTTCCTCATGTTGACAACAATGTTCAGCATGATCAGTAATAGTTGAAAAGGATTCCCCACACGCTTCGCACCTGAAACGATTCTCCAAGATATGAGAGGCAGTGTGGTTATTCAAAGATCTTTTACAAGAAAACTCTTTAAGACAAACGAAGCACACATACGATTTTTGAGACTCGGATTGCGATAAAATTAATTCAGAAGTTTTGACACTATTAGCATCGCTAGTAATATCACTTAACAATTCACCTTCCATAATAAATATTAATTTACGCTTATCATCAAATTTAACATATACTGGATCTAAAATCGGTACGCAATATCAAATTAAAATTGAAGCAATGATTTTCAAAAACTAATCCATCTTACCGCCTTCAAACGAAAAAAAGAAAATTAAGTTTTTGTTTTGATTGTATTTATATTGGGTTGCCATGGAATATTTGCAAATATTCAAAGAAAAATGCAATGGAATGTCAAAATATTAATGCTTGGCAAGCAACACATACCTACATTAATTTTCAAGAGTTTGCAGTCTTCTGTTTTTATCATACGCGAAAAAAAGTCAGAATCATTCACTATCTGTTGTGATAAATAATTGTTTTAGCTTTGTGAAATAGTTTACTTGTTAAATTACGATATATTGGTCATTTGGCAAAGAGGTAGTTATGCATACTAATATTAATTTCAAATACTTTCTTACGTAATATCAGCATTCTTTCATCAATGAACACTTTTTCTGTTTTATGATACAATATTGGAAGGGCATTTGGCATAATTTAAATGTTCTAAAATACGGCCCCTGCACAGTGACTAGTGAAGGACAGCGGCAGAAAGGCAAACGTCTTGTTCGCCAATACCAGCTCATATCTCTCCGAGCTAGGGATGACGAATATTTTCATAGCGGTTATTACGTAACCAATATCAAAAAGTCACAAATACAAGTGATCAATACTTTTCAAAGAGGGGTGTGATTCAAATCCTTCATACGATCTTACTGATGATATTTCGATTACAAGTTTTGGATCACGATAGAAACTAACAATCGATACGATATCACTGAAATTTGCCGGAGCGGTGATGATACGATCTGTCCAATGGAAGCTCTCGAAAGAAATCTGTGATTGGATAAAAAAGTGAACGGACCGGTTATTGGAATTATCGTATCGTATCATTAAATTGCATATCACTGAAATTTATCGGAGCGGTGATTTCACCGGAAAGTGCGAGGCTTCACTGGAAAGTGCGAAGTCACCGCTCAACTTTACGGGAGTGACCGATATTCGTATTTGATGATATACTATTCCATACAGATCATTTTTTATTGCTCGTGACACGATTAAATTTGATCACATGTACTTTGTTGGCTGCTGGCGCCATCTATTGGTAGAATATAGGACTAAAGTAAACATTTTAAAGAAATGACATATATTTTTAACTCATCTTTTCCAGAAAATGGTTCACTCTAATAAATAAATTAAATAAATAGTTTTGAGAAAAAAAAATAAAATTTCAGAAGTAAGCTGAAACAGATAAATTAATTCAATCACACGTTAATTAAATTAGTAAATTAAGTATTAATTACAATTAATAAATTTTATATTTAATATTAAGTAATAATTTTTAATTAATAATATGATTGAAATAACAGATATTTGGAACGCATATTTAAAAATAACAATAGAAATATTATTTGTTATTCAAAAAATCGTGGATTATGCATCTCTACTCCGAGCCGCTTTGATCACAGCGATTTATTGTATTATCTTCATCAATTTATTGTATCGTTCTGAATAATGAAATGTGTAGCAACATTATGTCATTATGGTAGCCAAAAGTAAATAAATATTATTTTTGTCTTTTTTTTCTTTCTAAAATTTGATGCAAATAAAAGTAAACGAAATATTAAAATTAAGTGTAAACAAAAATCGTAAATAAAAAAAATGTTAATTTTTATTAGAATCAGTAAAGTATTATTGTATTGTTATATACCTTCATACAAGATGCTTCACCGGAAAATAAAACATCTTAAAAACAAACATGAATAGTTTCTCTCATTTTAAATATTTCTATACAATCAGTTATCTTGATGAAATTGCAAATTCAAACCACTATTTAAATTCCAAACGAAAATTTCGTTTCTGATATAAACAAGCGAGTCATGAACATGAGAAAATAGGTTTTTGATTAATAAGCAAAAGTAAATATATCTTCATAATATAAGCGAATGAATCATGCGAATAGTATCTGATAAACAAGAGTCAGTATGTAATCTGTAATCAGACTTAATATAAATAAATCAGGAAGGTCGTATTTCTCTTCACCAAACATTCTTATCAATCAGCAAAAAACCAATTAGTATTTTGAAATGCCAGATAAATGTTTAAACTGAAATAAACTAAATTGAATAAGAAGAACTTGAAATAAATGCTATAAATGATAAAAGTGTCAAGTATAGAAATTATAAGCAAAAAAAAAAAAAAAAAAATCTGATAAAAGAGTTTTATACATGGAGAGAGAAATGGGCTATGAATTGGATATTTTTGCTACGTTTTGGGGCTAAAATGAATTTATTTATTTGTAAATTCGTATAAGAATAACAAAAAAAAAAAAAAAAAAAAAAAAAAATCTTGCTTTTTTTTTGTAGTTATAATATTAGCGTTGAAAAGAGCCTTTTATAATGCGTTGTTTTAAAAGAAAATATATATCAAATAATATCCAAATACTCCATTTTGCTCGAATTAAATTTAAGAAAATAATTTATCAATCGATGCTACAATCATTGAAAATTTAAAACTGATGATGGAATACGAATTAAAATCTTTACTTTTATAAGAAATAAATTGATCATTTAATTTCTTACCAAAGTAAAATTTAAAAAAAATTGGAAAATATTATTTTGAAATTAAATAAAGACATTGAGTTAATATTGCATTTTTTTAATAAAAAAATAAAGCTAAAATTTCAACATTTAAATAAATGGAAATGTTTTGATTTTTTTTTAATGAAATTTGTATTTGTTTCAAAGTTTAATGCGATTATATAAGTTTTGAGAAATCATTTGATTAATTATTTGATATCAATTATTGATGAACAAGCATAGTTAAAAATACTTGTAATTTTAGAAGTCATGAGAATCTCCTAAATAATGTATGCATATGTTTCATAATTATGTCATGAAAAAATTCTGAAATAAAAGTTACTTTATGCTTAAGATCAGAAAGACTGAGAGAGAATCTAATATTCTTATAAGATTTAAAATCACTTTAACCAGTTATCTGAGAAACACTAATCTTTCCAAAAGATGAAAAACAATTTAAAATTTTGATGAGACGAGAAAATAGATCTGCCTTAAATATCAACCAATGAAACCTAGAAATTTATCCTATCATACCTAGAATTTTATACCTAGAAATTTCTAGGTATGAAATACCTAGAAATTTATTTAAAAATTTGTAAACGTTAGAGAAAAATTGCATAACTAAATATATAATTACAAAATAAGTGTTAAAATTTTAATTTGGTGTTTTTTTAAAAAAATATTTTAAAGCGATATGGTTTGCAGCTGTCTTTGAAGAAAATAATAATTTTAGAAATTACCATTAAAACCATTGAAATTTCGTTTCTTTTCATATTAATTAAAATTAATTCTAGAAAATTCCTATCCTCCAAAGTATATTCAAGTTTATAGATTCCTTGCCTTATTTTTTACGTTTTTATTGCTTTTTCCAATTTTTATTGATCATCAGACTCTTACGGCCGTATTCACCAAACCGGTTGCTAAACATCGGATCGTTCAACCCATGATCAACGATTAATCATCAACCAATGATCATTGGTATTCACGAACGGTAATTTCACGACTAAGCATCAAGGTTACGACAATCAGCTTTTTCTGCCTTTTTCAACCGGAAATGGATCTTCATTAGTCTATATATATCACATGATTATCAGCTGATGGGTGGCGCTGTTTCGTATTTTTGTTGTTATTTTGTTTCTTTCCCAGATGTGTACAAGGATCAAACGAGAAAACGAAGGTGATATTGTCTAGTGATAATCTCACCGATTTGCTTACATGATATTATAGCTTTTCGTAGGATTGTTTCTCTGACTATACGTTATTAACCAAGTATATTTTACATTTCCACTGTATTATTATGTAATAAAACATTTGAGCATTTGCTCTCTTTTGAATTGAGAATATGCATATTAGCTGTGCTTTGAATAGTTTTCCAATGAATTAAACTTTTACAAAAGGTCTATCTGAATTAAATTTTTGAAAAAAATGCATATTAACCTTAAATTAGTTAATTTACTTATGGAAATATTTAAACATTTTTTATATAATTATAGAGTATATACATAAACAATAGAAATAACAAACTGCTGCAAACTGATTTCGCAAGTGAGGAGTTCATTGAAGTTTCTTCTAAACAATGAGTTTAACAAAAATTGTAGTATCCTGTATTTTTAATATAATAAAAGAGGAGGAAATGTAGTGTATAAAATCTTGCTTACAAGTATTATGACTTCCATATTAGTAAATAATTTTCATTTACACAAAATATTTCAATTTCCAAAGGTTATTTAAATTGTAATGAAAAGCAATGATATCTCTGGCAATCCCATATAATTGTTTGCATGAAGTTTATAGCATATATTACAAACTTCTCTTTAAGATTGTTATTAGACTTTCAGCATTTATTTTTAAACAAATAGGTTTTAAACTTCCACAATATATTATATTTTAAAAAAATACTAAGATTGTTTTTGGTGTAAATATTTAAATATGTATTAGCTGTCTACATATTCAGTAGTTTTTGAGATAATTTTTTTCCCTCAAAACTGAATAAAAGTAAAAAATACTTATTCTGTGGTATGCTTTTATTTCTATCGAAAAGCAAATATGGAAAAATTTTCTTTTATTAACTATCAGAATATTAAATTTTTACATATATTTTGTTAAAAAGATAGAAATTTATAGTTATAAATGTCAGAATATATACATATAAGAAGAATATATACATTCAGAATATATGCTGCAAATCAGAAGATTCAAATTATAAACAAAAGTCAGTGAAAATTGTATATGAATATTGAAGACCAACAGCTATTTCACCAAAATAAATATTCATGCAATAAATTTGAATAGTATATAGTTATTGTGGAAGTGAAGAAGCTCATTTATACCTCATATCTAAAACTTTTTGTAAACAATGAATTTAGCAACTCTTTAAATTTGAATGGGCTAATTGTTAGCTTGACAACATGTACTTGACATTACAAATCAGTATAAAAATAATGTAAATATTGATGAAAACCATACTTATTTTAGAATTGATATCCCTGAATGAAATAAATGATTAATTTGCACATCATAAGCATTCACTTTTGTTCAAATAAATTGAGTGGCAAAACATCTACAATTAACAATACATTTTTTAACACTTTCTGCTTGATGATTCAAACTTAATCAAAAAGCAACACAGTTTAACTTGATTAGCCTGTCAGAAACTAGTAATGATATTTTAATTCTTTCAAGTTAATGTGAAATTCCATTTGTTTCAACAAGTTTTTGCCTTTTTTTTTTTTTTTTTATTCCCAGGATTTTGTACCAAAAAAGTTATTAATTTTTTGATATTTTAACATTTAGTTTCTACTCATACTTGAATAATATCTGTCACTTTATTATATTAATTTCCAACGATGTTTTTAATTATTCATATCTTCATGACAATCATTACTTCCTGAAATCATAAACCTATGAGCACAACATCTAACTAAATACTGTTAAGTCAGCATAATTTCCTTTGTTTAATTGTCAAATTTTTCAACTCAGGATCTTGTGTATTTAAACAAGGAATCTCTTTCTATATTTAAATTTGATGAAAGATGATCCAAATTAAAATGTTTCAAAAAAGTAAAAGAATTTTTCACAAAATTTTTTTTCTTGAAATCATCTTAAATATTATTCTAATAGGTTACATTAAACTGTCAGTTAAATTAAATTGAATTTTTAAAATAAAAACCTCTTTTTTAAAATTTTATATTTGCATCATAATTTGTAGAAATTTGAATTAACTCGGATAAGTTATTATCTATACTTGTTTTTCAAATTCCAAAATTTTCAAATCCCAATTAATCTATTTTCTTTGTTTTTCACACACTTCTCAGAATGTCTTAAAATATGCAAAATTAAAAAAGGACTTCTGTATACAAAAATCTATTTTATTCAAATTTGACTCGAAAAGTAACATATATGAATTACAAAAGAAAATTCTGACAGAGAAGTTACAGCTTCTACAAGCATTAAAACAAAGTTCCATTAAAGGTACTTTAAAATATAACATTCATGCTGATTATTAATTCAAAATTCTTCTACAAGAATTACAAGAAAGTGTCAATAGAGGTGCAACATTAATGCTGATTCTTAATACAAAATTCTTCTATATGTGTCTTTTTATTTCTCTAATACATATACATATTGTAATAAGATAATGAGCACATAAAACCACTAAAAAATAACTACACTGATATGAGTCATACATGCATGTCATTTTCTATAAATCATAAAAAGAACAACATCAAATTAAAAATACATTTGATTTTCAAAGATGGGAATAAGGAATTATTTAGTCATTTCTATACAGATAAATTCAAAAAATAATCAGGTAGAGAATACATTAGAAATAATGTTAAAATTTGTTATGTAATGAGAAGGAAAACATTAATAAAAATTGGTAATCATTTTCAGCAGATAACAAAGGTCAAAATTTGATTTCTTTAAAAAATTTTAATTTTATACACATTGTTGAAGATTAAAGCTGAAGTAAACTAATATTGTAAAAGAGATTAGCTATATTGAGTAACTAAGCACATTATTATATCACACAATTTATAAGTAACAAAAGTAATTTCTTTAAATTTCTAATTATTAATCATAATAAAAACTGCAATAATTCTTTTTCTATAAAATAAATAATAACATAAAAAATCAATTTACTAAAAAAAAAAAAAAAACTTATATACCCATGTGAAAACAGTGTACAATCATGGAAATGAGTCATACAGGAAAGTTTCAAAAATACAAAAAGCAATCCTGTATAATCATCACCAGACAGATGAAAAAGATTTTTTTGTTTGTTGCTTTTCTTTCTTTCTTTTTTCTTTTCTTTTTTTTTTTTTTTTCTTTCAGGAGGAAAAGGTTGTTCCTTATTTCTTCCATATCTTTGCAAGTCTTTAATCTGAGAAATGTGAAATAAGAATTAATTATATTATAAATAACTAATGAAAAAAATTGCTAATTTAACAATAATACTTACATGACATACTTAAAAATTGATAGTATAAACACAAATATTATAATTTATTTGATTATAATATTAAATATTTTAAATATTATAAGATTTGATATAAGACAAAAATTCCATTTTTTGTAACTAAATTTAGAATTCATTTATACAGTACTTTTTAAAACTTTTTTTATATATATAAAAAAAAGACATAAGATATTCTATTCTCAATCACTAGAAATGTGCATTCTAAAATATTTGTAAGTGATTTCAGATAACTTTGGAAAATATTCTACAGAAAGAATATTTTTTTTCCTAATCTTAAAATATTATTTGTTCAACGAAAACATATTTATTATTTAGGTGGTTGTTTCTCAAAAACCCTTCTTGCTTTATTCATACAAAAATCTGCCGTAATCTTTGATATACAGTGGTATAATGGTAGAGGTAGAAGAATAAGATTTTTCAATATGGAATAAAGCATAATTAAAATGTTAAGTTTATATTGCAAATAATCTTTAATACTTGAATTCTTTATTATATTTTTACAGATTTACAAAATTGAAAAATAAAAGGAGCAAGGTTAAAATTGATTAACATGTACACTGTCTATGTAAAGAATGGGAAAATTTTCTTATAGCATAACAAATGCAAAAACTGTTACAGATGAATTCTAGTTATAAAAGTAATATTAAAAGTTAATTAAAAATGATTTGAAAAAATATTACATACATACATTATCAATTTTTAATAACTTATATCGCCATAATAACATAATTAAAAAAACTATAAGACTACACAAATGATATGAATATGTATAGATATGAAATAACTTATTTTATTAGCAAGTCATTAGATTAACCAGATAGAAAATATGCAATAAAATGTTTTTAATGGAAGTATTTTAAGGAACAAAAAACTGTAAAACAGTATTGACAAAAAACAGTATAATCGTACTAAACTTGATGAGTTTTCTAAAAGGTATTAATAAGTTTAGAAAATTCTTTTAATTATAATTCCTTTGCTTCAAAAATTTGAATGTTCACGGAATTATACAAATGACAGATTCTAATTTTAATTCCAGAAAATAATAATCAAAAATCAACTCGGATATAATAACAATAAAAAGGGATTCCCATATGAACGATGTAAAAGGGATAAATGTAAACATACCTCAAGTCGCTCAGATTCATTATTTGGTAGGTAAATGAATCTTGGCCTCATTTCAGCTATACATCTAGATACTTCATTTATAGCCCGGCAACATGATGACTGGATAGTTTGATTGAAATCACCAATTATTTGTTGACGACTTCCTGAAGCAAAAAAACGTAAGGCAATACACAATTTCTCTTCAGTAGTTACCGCACTGTTTCGTAAAATATTGGTGCTTAATTTCTCCTTCTCAAAGATAAAATGCATTGGAAACAAAATCACATTCATCTAACAAATCCAAATCAGAAACTCTGTCAGTGTAAATTATTCACCTCCTATCTGATATCAACTACAATAGTTCCAATGTATCTAAATCCTCCATGTTTGTTTGAAAACTAATGTAACAGTTGTCCTTCTTGAGAACTGCGCATGCGGAAAACCGTTGATCAAATTTGATTATCGGAAGTCCGTGAATCAAAAAATGGGGCAAAACAGGGGGAAATCGTCAACCGATTTGGTGTGGTGAATACCGATTTGACTGCTGATCAGCGTTTAATCATCAGCCGATGTTTAACAACGGTTGGTGAATACGGCCGTTAGAATGACAAAGTTAGTAAAGAGAATTGAAGTCTCAGAACGGAAAAGTACAGAAATTCGATACATAAGAAAAAAAAAAAAAATGAAATAAGGTAAGACAGTTCAGAAGTTCTATACCCCTGATGGATGAACCATTACTGATCAAAAATACAGATATTCGTCAAATTTTTGAAATCGAATTTTTCCATAATTACAATGCTCTACTTTCTGTTTGTATTCTTTGTACATTAGAAAACAATATGAACAGTAGTCTAACTCAGTCAAGTTCCTATTCTCAAATTCATATCACCATAAAATTCTCTGTCAACGAGTGAAATGTAATTTATAGGAATTTATTTTTGACTACATCATTTTTAGCAGGAGGTGTTGCATTTGGGTTAATATAGAATTATTTTCAGAACCTTATCAGAGACGAATTTTCGATTAGGTAAGCTATCTAGAGTCACTGGGTCATTTAAAATATTAAGATGATCTTAATATTCGCTCAGTATGATTGTTCATTTTTGTATCTACTTCACTATACTCACTTTTTATTTTCGCATATACAAAAAGAAAGTTGGATAATTTTCCAAAAAATTGATGAATATCCCTATTTCAGACTTCTCACCGTCCACAAAATATATCCTTTGGATTTTGCCTGTTTTTCTGTGAACCATAACTCAACCATCGGGCATGGTTTCCCCAAAATTTTCTCACATACTCTCTAATAAACTTGTCATGCCACAGAACGCCTCATATAGGACTACAATAGTTACGAAATATTAACTTTTGATGTCAATTTAGCATTTTTCCTGAATCTACCGTGTTATTTGACGCTAAACCATGGCATGCGGAATATCCAAAATCGAATAATAGACGATTAATCCAATTAATAGTATCCAAAAATCGAATTTGTGTTTTAGACACGCTATTATAAAAACGATTGAAACAAAGATTTGGCACAAAACTGCACTTGTAGTCACAAAATCGCGTACCAAATTTGATATATTTGAATCATTGCATTTTTGAATAATCCTGTTTACATGTTTCTAAAAGTATAGTCTGACAACCCGTCATTGAATTTTGCTCACAATTTGACAGATGTCAAAACTGAGTATCAAATTCTACCTATTCGTTTTATAATTATCGTTGTTAACTTATATTCGATCAGTCGGACTTACTCTGAACAGATTTTACTCAAAATTTGAAGAAATCTACATATTTGGTGTAAAGATCGTATACCAAATTCCAACTTTCTAGCTCACAACATGCTTGAGTTATCTTTGTAATAGACAGACGGATATTTTTCAAAAATATGTTTTTTGAACTCAGGGAAGTCTGAAACGTGGAAATTCGTCAAAATCTCGAGTTCGAATTTTTTGCTGCTAACAATATTTTTTCTATACTTCGTATATGAGATGTGGTGAATACCATATAATCCAGTTAACAACTACGTTGCACGGGCAATTGCTTTTGCATAATGGTCATGTTACTGGACTGCGAACCACTTGGTCCCAGGTTCTATCCTCGCGCATACCAATCGGCTACAATGGTGACCTGGGACAATGATCCTTCAACCTTCGTACAGCTGTTGTGGCGCCATTTACCCACAGCAAACCAAAGTCGTCAGAATCACTTGACGCAGCAACAACAACCACTCACCCACACACACTCGCCATAACGCTTGGCGCGATTGAAATGGGTACAGGCACATTAGACTCAACAGCCATAAATCGTTCGTCTCACCTCCGACTCACTGGAGGGAGAGTCTCTGGTGAATAGCATATAATTCAGTTAACAACTACGCTGCACGGGCAATTGCTTTTGCATAATGGTCAAGGACTCTCTGGACTGCGAACCGCAAGGTCCCAGGTTCTATTCTCGCGCATACCAATCGGCTACAGAGAGAATAAAAAACGCAACGACTGAAATAAATGACACAATTTTAACATTCAAAGAGTAGATCCTTATCAGATTTTGAATAAAATCTATGGAGAATTGACTGCCCTTGACCAAAATCATAAATTTTCTGTAGGTGGGGACAACTTCTTTATTAGAGATGGGAGAAAGTTTCAAGAAGATGACTCTTGCTGCTTTATTACAACAATTAAAAATAATGAGCATCTGCTTAAGTAATATTATTTACAAATATATCAAGTAATCATGAATCATAATAAATAAGTAAATAAAAGCAAATAATTTAGCAAAGTTACTAAAAATAACTATAAACAGCATGGAATACATTTAACATGTATTTTAATTGACTATTCCTCAAAAGCAAAGCATTAAATTTGCCACTAGATCTTTTATAATAAATTTTCCATCACTGAAGACAAGTCACTCACATATTGACAACTTGTTCTGAAATCAGATGAAAGGTTAAATAGAAAATCTAAAATATTTTAATAGCAGTCCAACGAAAAGAACAATAAATATGGCAGAATTTTCCATCATGATTATAAGGCATGAATCACACACACAATGGGTATAAGAAAGAACAGAAAAGAAAACTAGTGTCTTTCTTTGATTATTTGCTACTAGGTCAGAGAAACCTTGATTTTATTTAGGAATTAAATGAAATGTTTATTCTTCCCAAATCAGGATCATAGCTAAGCAAATGCAGAAAACACATAATGTAAAATAATGATAAAATCTGAAATAATTTTTATTAAATATTAAATGCATTTGAAAATTAAAAATAAAACCTTTCATATGCACAATTTTTTATTTTTATTTTGAAAAGGTAAAGCATCAGAAATGAATTCTCTTCAATGCCATTTTTAACAACTGAATGAAAACATTTTGAGTTCAAATATATCTCAAAGGGAAGATATCTGATTAACAAGCTATTCACATTGGTAAAAGCACTTAAACTAGTATTTAACAATCCAAATTGACTATTTGAAAATCCAATTAGAAATCCCTGACCTTATAAACTGGGAATTAAATACCAGTACTTTTTTCCCACAATGAAACATCAATTGTAGAATTTTATTTTATGCACAATATATTTTACTCCTTCACCAGAATTTAAAAACAAATTAATTAAAAAACAAATTAAAACAACTTTAAAACAAATAAATTAAAAATTAAGTAAAATTTGGGCATTTTTTTCCAAGCACTTCCAAAAATATTATTTTGCATAAAAATAAATGTTACATAATTTCAAAACTGAAAAAAAAAAGGGTCTTTTTAATGATAATAATTTAATAAATTTTTGTAAAAATTATTAAATTATTATCATATATCAGTGTAAATTTTTGTTGAATACCAATAATTAAAAACTTTTTTTCTTCTTAATTTTTCTGAAATTCAAACTGTTTTCATTGTTTCCTCAAATATTTAGTCATGTAATTTTTTCCGTTATTGAAAGTTAGAGAAAAAGGAATTCTATTTAATATCTGTGTATTTTACAAGACAAATAAAAAAGTGAAATTATAATATTGTGGAATTTAGAAGATAGATGAATCAAATATTTACATTTTTAATAGTGCAGTGATATTATGGGGCCCATCTCTAATAGAAAAGTTCGTGTACTCAATAAATAGAACTTAAGTAAGACAAGTAAAATAATATGTCAACGTTGGACAATTTGGTGGAATCATATAATAACCTTATATCTAAACTAAATTTTATCTGAAATAAAATATAACTTATATTTCTGGTGAACCAGTTGGTCACCTGAGGTAATTAGTGGATGCATATTTATAAATTTTAGAAAATACTAAAATTGAAGAGTTAATAAAAGGAAAAGACAAGTACTTATCAATAATCATTCAAATAAATTTTTCAACCTTCAATTTCAGTTTGGGGAATATTTAGTCACTATATGTCTTGTAGTTGAAGCTATTTTGAACATAAGCTGCTTTTTAATTAATAGTTGGAGATATATAAATAAATGGCACTTGTCAATTGTAACATCAACCAAATAATAGGCAGAAAATATTTCTCAAATTGGCAATTCCAGTCGTTAAACTATACAGCATGTGATTATATAACTTGATACTTGAGTATATTTTTATAATTTGGCAAAAATTTTTCTTGGCATTTTTTGGTTACCATTAAAACCAAATACACTAAGCAGAAATAATTCAATATCCAATTAATATATACCATTAAGGATAGCTGAAGTTATTTTATACATATGTTACTTTTTAATTAATAGTTGAAGACATAAATAAACTAAGAAAAAAATAACTCATAATAATATAGATAGATCACAGCTTCTTTCGGCAATTCAGAATGTAAAACTTCAACTAACATTTTATAATTGACTCAAACTTTTATTCGCACAAGTGAGGAAAAAGTTTTTACTATCAGAAAAATACCATAGTCTGGACTAACAATTGATTCATTTTTGTAATGAATTAATTAAAATCATACAAATATTAATTAAATAGAAATAAATGTGATATAAATAATATCAGTAATTTATATTTGAAAACTATTCAATTCATTAATTTAACATGAAAAAAAAAAGTCAGATTTTCTACATCTAATATTTACTATTCATTGCAGCTATTAAGAAATACTTTTTAGCCATTGATAATTCACATCATTTTATAATTATAATATTTATTTTATCTAATACAGCCAGAATTTGCAACAATCTCTCATCTAAATGATATATTCACATAATATCAAATATTCTTTGATTACCTCTTTCATGTGGAATTAAATTAATTTTACTTTTGCTGTTTATCTCATAAATGAGTATATTTAAATAATCTCATATTGTTTGCTAAAGCACAAACTACTCTTCATCTAACAAAAAATAAATGAAATATTAAGATGAAACAAAAAAAGAATTTTATACATAATATATTTTTATGCTTAAAATAAATATTAAAAATGTACTTCATAAATGCAATATTGTAAAATATAATAAAATTAAATAATTTCTAAGATTAGGTAACATTTTGTTTTCATGAGATTATTTTAATATTTCCTAGAAATATTAGTTTCATTCTGATCTTTTTTTTGTATTAGCCTTCTTTTTGATAACCATGATATTTTTTTAGGTGTCCTGTTAAGACAAATCTAGCTGTAAAAGCAGCATCACAAAATTGGCCTTTGTGAATTATAGTATGCTGTTTGAGATGATGACTGTACATAAATCCATAATCACATAAGTTACAAATATGTGGTCTTTCATCAGTACGAACTAAAAAATATAATTTTAACTTAGCATTTGCAAATTCTTTGTCACAAACACCACAGTTGCAGTTTCGACCAGAAATGCATTTAAAACCATGACGTTTAAATTGCCGCTTATCAGCGAAACATTTCTCACAAATAAGGCAAGAGTAAGGTTCCTTGCCAGCTTGTTTTAGCAAATGAGTTGTTAAACTAATTCTCATTGAAAATTATCTATTGCACAGTCCACAAATATGAGGCTTAATGTCATAATGAAATTTTTTGGTGATTATATAAGCTTCCTCTCAAAGTAAATGTTTGATTACAGATTCTACAAATAAATGACTTTGTACCACTGTGCTTTTGTGCATATGATCTTGTAAGATACTTTTTGAAATGTAGTATTTATAACAAACTTTGCATTGCATCTTTTTGGGGGGTTTTGTTGTTTGAAATGAATTATTAATTCATTTTGTGAACTGAACTTTTGGCATATTTCACATTTTAAATGATATACCTTTTGATGAGCATTAAAATCGACTTTCTCCGAAAACGTACGTTTACAAACGTAACAATTATAATCTGAGTGTTGTGAATAATGATCTACGAAATGAATAATGATCTACGGTGAATGTTTCCCCACATGTTTCACATAATATTGGTTGTTTCTGAAAATGTCACACATAGTGAACATTTAATGTTCCTTTGGAAGAAAAATGTTTCTTGCACAATAGACAAAGAAAATTTTCCCTTACAGTGATCATTTTATTATTTCTATCATTTGAATGAGAAATTAATTAATTTTACACCAAAATTTTTATGCGTACTAATTAAATGTTTACATTAACCAGGTAATTAATCAGTGAAAGATCCAATTCGAAACTCCACTTTCGTACGCTTATTTTCTTTAACAACACTTACCAAACACAGAAATAGCTTTTATTGCCAGATACGATACATTATCGTATTCGCCTTAGTTTTGTCCATTGATGAGTTTTTTTTGTTTTTTTTTTCAATTTCAAGAGCATTATTAATTACCAAACATCATAAAAAAATCAACAATTGATTTATATAACACACCATTTTTATTTTATGCATGTACTACATAGATGAAAAATATTTCTTCACTTAGAGGAATACGAAGAGAACAGCTAATTAGTGATTTTAGCACATGTCACAGGTTTACATTTTGTGGTGAAACCGAAATTTTCGGCAAAAATGCTTTCGATTTTTGAAAATACTGCTAGTTTGGTACCGATGATTCAATTCTGCCTTTTTAAAAAATTCTAAAGATTTGTAAAGCAAAAGTATTCTTTGATATATATGTACACTGCAATTCTAACTGATGCTTCGGGGTACTAGTGGTTTTTATTTACTTTAATAGAAATGACAAATATTTCTGTGTTATTTACTTTCCAATTGAAATCATAAAAGGAAAGTATATTTTTTTCACTAACAGCGCTTTAAATGTGTAGCAATTAAAAGCAATGAATGACTTAGAAAAAGATAGATCGTCTGAGAAAGAATGTTTTGTGTGCAAAATGTGTTACAAACGATTTACTTCCTTAACTTGTTTAAATGTACATTATATTGAACATTTTCAAGATAAACCGCGTGCTTGTGAAGACTGTGGTGAAACTTTTGCCGAGGCTCAAGATTTTGCAGAACATTGCGTTCAACATGCTGAATATATATGTTTTGTGTGTATGGAGTCTTTCTCAAATAAAACAAAATTTTTATCTCACCAGAAGCTACATCAGCTAAGCTGTGAAATATGTGATATGACATTTCGAACCCAAAATGAATTGGAAATGCATCGGCGATCACATGATCCAAAATATTTCCAATGTAAAATATGTCTTAAATATTATAGTAGCAAAATTGGCTTAAAAAGACATTTGGTAATTCATACTGGAAATCGTCCTTATCAGTGTAAAATTTGTTTCCAGTCATTTACACACAGTAGTACTTTATCTACTCATTCAATTACTCATAGAAACCTTAAACCCCATTCTTGTCAATTATGTGGTAGATCCTTTTCTATGAAAATAAGTTTAAAAACACACCTTTTGAAACACGAAGGAAAAGAGCCATATGTTTGTGTTATTTGTGATCGTCGATTTGCTGACTTGAGGCAGTTCAAACGACATGGTTTGAAACACATACCTACTGAAAAGAGCACATGTGGAATTTGTGGGAAAGTTTTTAATAATCCAGCAAGCTTAAAGCTTCATTTCAAGTTACATACCAATGAAGGAAATTTTAAATGTGATGTGTGTGGTCGAACTTTTAACTATTCTGGTAATCTGAAAAGACATGAAATGTGGCATAGTGGTGATCGTCCATATGTTTGCAACATTTGCAATATTGGATATATATCAAGATTTCGATTAGTAAATCATTTGAAAAATAAGCATCCTGAATTGACCGAAGAAAACCATTATAATATAGTGGAACGAATGGAAACTGCAATTAATATGAGAACTAATACTTAAAAATTTTTGCATTGATTCATTTCTACTTTCTTAAACAAAATTATATTTCACCTTGCTTGTATTTATATATCTTAAAAAATATATGTTTTGACTGTATGTACTGAATATTTTTTTATATTCAGTATAAATTTTACATTAAAATTTTTTCTTTTACTAAATAAATATTTTAAATGTTGTTTCCCAAGTCTTCACGTTTTTCTTCATTAAACTGCTTCTTGAAAAGTGTTGTGAAATATCTGGTATTTATTTTTAAGGGTAAATATGTAGATAAATGTTAAAATTGATATTTATTTTTGAATTAAATCTATCTGTATCTAATCTATGTGTATTATGTTATGTATTGTATATATATAACCAAGTATCATTTTACACACTCATACATTGAGTACAAGATAAGGAAAAATTAGAAATATTTGAAGCTTTTGTTGCATTTTTATTTTATATAAAGGGGGGAAAAAGAACAACAAATGTAATGCTACATGTATAATTTACATCAAATACTTCATTTAAATACATACTCTTTTTAATTGCATTCAGTAAATGGGAATGATGCATGTGCTGACATTTTCAAAAAAACCATAATTTATTTTAAAAGGAAAATATTTAACTTGATTTTAAAATGGCAAACATCTGATAATGTAAATAATGATACAATTGCATATAATCCATTTTGTTTTCTTAGATTATGGTTTGAAAATTGATTTGAATCAGACTCTAAGTTTGAATCCTCAAATGAATTGCACAAGTTATCTATTTCTTGGTTGTTTTATTTTATGCTTTAAAATTGCAGTTTCATGTTCTTTTTTTTTCTTCTGTGACATTTTCTTTCTTTAAGTTTAAATTTTGCTCTTTCATTTTCTTTTCATTAATGTAGAAACTTTCAAATAAATAATCCAAAATGAGTTTTGCTGTTCTTTTCGAGGTCAAATAGTTTATTTTCTTTTAATGTAAATTCTGTTGAAAATACAAAAGCTCTTTTTAGTTGTATTTTCAGAAGAATTCACATTAAAAGCATAGATATAATAAATTTAACAAATATAACATAATCACTTCAACTGTATTAGCGATGCCTATTAAACTCCTTCACCATCATAGTAGATTCGTAGTCTCTAATCCTTTTTTCAATATTTTGTTCCTGTACCTCTTTCTTTTCTTTATTATATATAGAACTGCTTTTAGTTACTTATACCTAACTTTATTTTCTGCCAATTTCATAAATGAAAATTAAACTATCAAGTGATTTAGATAATTTTGAATTGCTGCCTTGTATCATTGGATTTAAAATAAATCTTTGAACTGAATCTATACCATATTTTCCCCTCCTTTAATACTTTTCTGTAATTTTTATAAAAGTCTTTGGAAATTGTATGAACAAGATATTTTCTAAATTATTAAAATGGCCATAGACAAGATAAATTTTTAATTGCTCAAAAATGAAAAATTTTGAAATTCAAATGCATTTTTTAACATAACATAAACAGTGTTAGAAATTATCATTCCATTTTAAATGTCATTGCTTCAAACCAGAAAAAGTAAATTATCCTGCCACCATATTTAAACTCTAGAATATTTTTTCTGGTTTTTTGATAGCAATTTTCTAAAATATAATTTAGTTTAAAAATATCATAAACTATATAAGTATATTATTTATATATGTTTCAGCTTGAGATAAAAATTTATCTCCAATCACATTTTTGCTTAATACTGAATTTTGGGATATTTACTCAGGACTTGGGTAATTTCCCCCAAAATAGGTATCTTATATCATTATCCTGAAACAATATTAAATTGATTGTGAAAAAAATTTAATAACTAATTGATTTACTTCCATTCTTTTTTTAAATTCATTTTTATGACTATCTTACATAATTAATTCTATTAGCTATTCCAATTCTTTCTAGCTATAGGAATGGTTTTAAATTAAAACTATGATGTTCATGCAAGGTGAGACAAAATTGGTATTCCTTACTGAAGCCGTTTTAAATGTAAAAATAAATGTGTAACGTTTTTCTGTACTTATGAATGTTAACTGAATTGAAATTTTCATTTTGAATTAAGGAATTATTTTGTTAAAAAAATTTAAAAGTTGTTTGATAGTATAAGAATTTACATAAGCAATAATTTTGAGGAGTGCTTGGATTTTTCAACAGTGTTTAGAATAAAATGAATAATTTTTTTGCATTTATGAAAAGTATATTTACAAATTTTGTTATCTACACAAGAAATACCAGAAGATAGTTCAAATCTATGAATACCAATTTTATCTATCCTGGATAAAAGAAATGATTCTTTGATTTTAAAAATACTTTTATTTATTATTACTTTGAATTAATACTGATATGTATTTTTTACACACATAAAAATAAATTAAATTTTAATGTGTGTAGGGGGGGGGGGGGAATGACTAAATAGGATATTTTGAAATATTGCAGAATATTTAGGAACCAAAAAATTACTTCATTTTTAAATGAAAAAATATGAATGTGATTTTTTAAAGTTCTGATTATTCCAGATGAATTAGGCTAGAAAAATAAAAAGATCCTATTCTTATTCCAAGTTGCTACAATTACCAGAATTCTTATCTACATTTCCTTCTCTTTGTTTCAAAGAATGAGAACTTCTATTTCAGATTAAAAGAATTTTAAATGAATGTAAAAAAATCACAAAAAATCTGTTCAGATTCCCCCTTTATAAATATTAGTGCTTATTATAATTATAATTTTTTTTCCATCTGAAAAACCTATGATTTTTTAAAAATTTGTACAAAAATAATAAATAAATAAAATTATATTAAAATATTTTCTTACAGAAAATATTTTAATATAATTCTTAGAAATGTATAGGTGTTCAATATTATCAACTATCATTTTTGAACATACTCTTTGTACATTAGAAGGGGAGAAAAAAAAAAAAGAATGGAAAGAAAAAACAAAATAATATATACCATTTTACAATAGAGCACTTAATTATGAGACACATTATTAGTTAAGAAGTAATGCATTTTAATAATAGCTATTTAAATTCTCTGACAAGAATTCAGTTCAATTTAATGGTTGAACCTTAAAAAAAAAACTTTGTTTGACAGACTTTTTTTTAATATTGAATATCTGAAGAAAAATTAATATTAAATGAATAAGAAAAATTTAGATTTTTGAGTATTTAAAAAAATTAATAATAAATATAAATGTTATATTAACAAAATATTTATCTGTATTCTTTTTTTTTATAAATGGATTATGATACGAGTTAAATACATGTTTTAATACATTGTGAACTCAATTCATTGACTTATTTTAAGAGTCTTGTGAAGTTGAAAAGAAATATGTTGTGTGCCTTTTTCTTTCTTGTATATTTTATTAATTAATAAGCAATAACTTGTTCTAATGTTTACCTGAAAACATTGCCTATCTTCTTTATATATGTGGGAGCAAATGTGTCCATCCTCTGAAAGAACTCGCTACAAAACAGTGTCTAGGGTTAAATATAGGTTATATTATACATATTTACAGTTTTGGTACATATTACAGTGTGGGCACCTCATCATGCTACCACGGTTCACAACCATTCAACCCGAATAGTCCAGCACCTGCTCTCTAGTCTCATTCAATATTAACTAGAGTTGGTGCCTGCACCATCTCGTGCAGATTGTCATAACCGCTTCTATATATATACATAATACAGACATAAAAAAATCAGAATAAATAAGTTTCATATTAATTTTAAAAATTCAGGCTATTTTATCTTTCACAAGTTACTTAATATCCATTACATTTGTAAAATATTTGTTTTACTACATTTTTTATGCTTTCATATATTGATTTTCAATTTATTCTTTTTTTATAAAAAGCAGTTAACAATCCGAAATCTCAGCAAGAATATTCTCTCTTGTTTTTAGTAGTAACAATATAAACATTTTCTATGAGCATGTAGGAATTTTAGAAGTACATTTTCATTGGAATACTTTTCATGAAGCCCTACTATTAATGCTTTGAGTTACATACAACTCAATGCATATTAATATGTTTAGTTAGATTGTATCAGAATAAATACAATTTTGAAAGTTTAATAATGAAGATTTCTTCCCTTTTTATATACACAAATGCTTGTAAAAAATTAAACAGAAATTTCTTTATAATAGAATTGCTTCGAACATTTAGATGCTAAAATTTTTGAGAGAAAAAGAATATAAAAGCTTTTATTTAAAAAAAATGACATTTTGTTTATTTAGTATCTTTTGAACTTTTTATAATATATTACATTGCAGAATAACACATACCAATTTTTTAAAGTATAAAAATATATAATAAATGGAAAAAAAGTTCTCTTAAATAAGTTATTAAAATGATATAAAGGCTAATTATATTATACAAGAAAAATAAACTTACAGCTGAAGTATAATTTGCAATCATAGAAAAATCACAATCATAAAAAAATATTTATATATTTATTTTTAGAAAGAGTAAACATATGTTTTTGGTCAACATAACAGAAGCAAAATGGGATATAAAATAATATAGATTTTGTTTTAAAGAAATTTTCCATGCACTTTATTACAATTTACACATACATTACATTTTATTGTGTCAAATTTATGAATCAATTTTAGGCACATCTATATACAAGCAATCTTGTATTGAGGACATTACTTAATAAAAGCAAATAAAAGGTTAATAAGAAAAAACAAACATATCTTAAATTTATGGATCATGAGAAATTTTAACATGGATAAAAATACCAGTATTATATAAACTGGTTGCTAGTATATATAAAAATACCAGAATATATATATAACTGGTTTGAAAGTTCAGGGGAAAAACAAACAAACAATTACAATGATATAATTTTTATTTCTCTACAATTCTGTTTTTGTAATAAATCTAGAGCATAAGAGAGCCTTTCTTAGGTATGATGATAGCTATTGGTTTAATAAATCTACTGTAAACTTTTCTTCCATAGCATTTACTTTCCGAGTAGATGATTTGAGGCAAATATTTTTTTAAAAAAACTTTCTAATAACATTTAATAATTAGAAATTCAATCTTCCATTATTTTGACATCTTAAATTTTAGTAAAGTGCTTTGAAAATATAAAAACCATATTTCATATATGTAATCAAAACTTTCAAATCTCAAATATTTTTTTTATCTAGTAATATTTAGAAGACTGTTTAAATCAATGTAGCTATGCTGCTATGGAGATGAATTGCAAAAATCTAATTCATCATGAAGAAGGGTTAATTTAAGCAATCAACTATTTTATATATTTGGGGAAGTATTCCAACTATACAAGAAATACAAAAATTATTTTCAAGCTATCCAGCATGTATGTTTTTTTTTTATTTACCAAAATAAATATGCAAGCCTTGTTTCAAAGTTTAAGGTAAATAATAATAATAATAATACAATCTCATCTTAACTTCATTAATAATTAAACTTTAGGTTATTAAATTTAATTACAGATTACTATCTAAACTGAATTAACTACAAACTTTGCTGTGGGCTGTGAATTTCACATGCTTGATGGATAGAAAACATCACAAAATCAAAACAATTAACAAATACAAAGACACAAATTAAGTTCTACTGTAATGTATCAAAAATTTGAAGTATAAATTGATAAAAAAAATTTTTTTATACTTAACAGAATACTTATGTTCCCTGTTCAGTTATTTAGCAAAAAGTTAAAATGAAATCAAACTTTTTCATTGTTTCTATTAACAATATTTCAAATCCTTAAACATTAACAAATCTTGAAACTGTCATTTCTTTGGAATGCAGCAATCAATAGGCTTATATAAAGAGCCATCAATATTTTCTATGTATTTTATAAAAAAAAAGTAACATTTAATAACTATAAATATAAAAATTGAAATACTTATTTTAATTAGAATAATAAAATTCAGGGCAACATGCAACAAATAATATATAAAAATGAGAAATGAACAATTGCAATAAAAGTTCCCTTTGTAAAGATATATGTCTAATGTTTCTTGTCTAACAATATGCTAAAAATAATTTTTGTCAGCTAATTTAATAAATATATGTACAAATTTATAAAAGTTGTATTAAGACACTTATAAATATGATTTCTATTAGATATTGCTTATTTATACACATGATTCAATAAGATAAAATGAGTTTTAAATAATAGATGTGTGGGTTTTAGAATAGTTCATACTAAAATTTAATCACACCAGAAGCATAATATGTAATATAAGAAGCAATCACCAACTTTGTTTTCTATGTCATACGAGAAAGAAATTTTAGCTACACCTTTTACATAACTTATTACCATAAAAAATAAACTTCAAGATAAAACATAATTTCAGGTTATATATCTGTCTATAGTTTATACAACAGAGAATATGTCACATAACTATTAAAATAAGTACAATAATTATACTGAAGACTTCATGCATTGCAGACTAGCCTTCAGTTAAATACAGACACTTATTTTGCACTTGATTTCATGTAGTAAATGGATAATTTTAATTGGACCATAAAGCACAAGTTGCAGGTTTTTAAAAAAATTATTTGTTTAGAGCTGAATAATATTTCATTCATTTTAAAGACCTGCTACTTATTAACAACCAAATAAGTGAAAAATTTAAATAGATAAATAAGAGCCAATTCTTAAGAATGCAATTTCCAGTGAATTTTGATGGAAGGAAAGTTAACTTTCCTGAATTAAAATAAAAAAAGTTAATTATTTTATGTACTTTTCTTAATTGTAACTGCCTTCAATAATTAAAAGTTTTGAATATAATTTTGAAATTTAAGTTTATTAAAGATACAAAAATGTGTAAGAGAAATCTAATTCTTTGCTGTAAAAACATGAATGATACATAATTTCTGAATGCTGCATAATAAGTGAGGAATGGGAAATAATATAGTGTAATAATTTGTTAGAAAACAGCAGTTTTTCAGTGAATTTTCAATTTATATTTCAATTATTTTATACAGCAATTTCCAGTAAATGAAAAGCGCTAAACATAAAGTATGCAATATTATTTTTCACAGAAATTTGTCACTAAAATTATTTATTCAATACAGCAGGACAAAACAAATGGATTATCTACAAAATTTAATGTTACATGGAATATTATGATGTTTCATTATTTACTCTATTTCTGCCAAATTTCAATTCTGCTATAACTTTATCAACCTTTTCCTGTTCAAACTTATGTTTCTTCCTAAGATGGCGAGCAAGTTCGTATCTTTCAATGAAGTCTCGTCCACACCAATCGCAAACATGTGGGCGCTCTCCACTATGCTGCATTAGGTGACGTTTTAAATGACTACTATAGCTAAAAGCTCGAGTACAAATATCACACTTGTAAATTCCCTCATTTGTATGAAGCCACAAATGAGATCGAAGTTTTTTATCGTTTGGAAATGTCTTGCCACATATTTTACAAGGATCACTTTGTATAGCAACATGCTGCTGCCCATGACGTTTAAAATTACGCTTATCTGCAAAACGACGGCCACAGATAAGACATACATATGGTTTTTCACCAGTATGATTCAATAAATGAGTTTCAAGACTACCTCTGATCGTATATTCTCTTCCACACAAGTGACATACATATGGCTTTACATTATTATGAACAACTTCAAGATGTCTTTTTCGACTACCCACCTGAGTAAACTTCTCATCACACATAGGGCATTTGTATTGTTTAGCTTTTGCATGTTGTGTAGCTTTGTGAAAACTTAAACTTCTCTTTGAACTGAAGTAATTTCGACACATGTCACACTGAAGATTCATTATATCAGAATGGTCAGAATAATGCTGTTTGAGCCCTTCTTCTGTGGAAAACTTACGCTTGCATTTGAAGCAATTTAGTTTATGATCTAGAAGATGAGCATCGAAATCGGAACTTTCAAAAAAGGTCTCATCACAAACAAGGCAAGTGCAGCCAACATGCTGGGCACAATGATCAGCATAATCTTGAGCTCCAGTGAATGTCTCACCACAAATTTCACAAGCAGGACATTCATGAAAATGACCAGCAAAATGAATAATTAACGAAGCTGTAGACGCATACCAATTTCTACATATACCACAAACGAAATAAAATGCGCCTGTCACTTCTTGCTGAGTACCATCTTGAGTCGGTTGAGTATTATCTAGGCTATAACTAGGTTGAGGAGAATCATCCATAGTCGACTCACTTTCAATCGCAACAGAATTTGTAGCTTCCATATCCAATAAAACTACGACCAACAAAAAATTTCAGATTTATAGGTTTTAGAAATAAAGGTATTCGTTTCTAATAAGCCTTTTGCTATCAATCATAATAACAGTTTCAATATATTTCGAAGATGCGTTCGTCTTACGTTGCCGGAAATAGACTACAAATAATTCGTAGAAAAGTCGAAAAACCATGTTATGCCTGTAAACAATAAAATAAATTATTTTAAAATCGATATTATATTGACAATATATTTGTTGCTTTTGAGATTAAAATTTGATTTTAAGTTTATAGATGAGATTTTGATTAAGTTGATTGGATGTCTGTCGTACTGGAGTTTCTAAGGCATTTCAGTCAGAAGTGACGTAAAACATGTAAAAATTTTTATATTATTCTCATTAAAAAAGAATGTATTAGTATCAGAAACTTCACGCTTGAAATAGAGTATCTTGACCATCTGTATCAGAGATAATTATGTGATAATAAACAAAAATCAGCTTTTTTCAATGAAAGATCTATTTATTGGAGTGGGTTCGATTCAAAGCTGATGGATGAAGATTCCGCTGAAAAGTTATATTCAAAAATTTTTCCATTTTAATTACTGAATTTTTGGTTTGTTTTCATTTATTATATTTCATATTATTCACTATTCATAAGTGAGACAATTTTATTGAAGAGCTCAATTTATAATGTTGAATGGAAAGATGGATTAGTTTCACTTTTTTCCCCTGTCTTTTTTTTTTCTGAAAATCGAATATTTACCCAAATAACATATTATTTTAAAGTATTGTAAAATTTGGAAAAAAATTATCGTTATACAATATTGAAATAATGTAAAATATAAGATTTTGTTTTTGTTTTATAGCTCAACGGTGGCTTCTGATCTTGTATATTTCTTTTCCTAATTTCTAAGCTAGTGGCAATTCTTTTATATTGTAGGCTAGTTCTCACAAATATTTTATATTAATCTCAAAAAAAATTTCTCCAGGAAAGGAAGAAAGAAATGAATGAAAATGAAAAGAATCAACTATACGTAGGAGGAAATAAGCACATATGGAAATGCAATATAAAACATTAACAAAAAACAAAACAACAAAAAAAAAACCCACCTCAGATTAATAAATCATTTTAAAAGCAGTGATATTATTCGAAAAATTCCAAAAATGTACAAATTATAAAATATTACAAAAAATAACCAATATATAAAAATTCTTATTCCAAACATGTTGCAATATGAGTAGCAATATCGAATTCGTAATATCGAATATTATTAAGATACGGTAAGATAAGATACGGCCTACCGAGACGATGATACAAATGCTTTTTTTTTCCTGCAACAAATAAGTAACTTGTTTTCATTTATAAGGAATTTAAAGTATTCTAATTCAAATCAACTTTCATTCAAATTTTAGAGTATTTTTCTTAGGATTTTTATTATTTCAAATTTATTAGCGAATCAATCAGATCCAATTTGTTTTCGTTCGCTGAATCACAAGTCAATAATTCTCATCTATCAGAAGATAAAGAAAGAAAAATAAAAGGTTACTTCTTTAGGATATTTTTGTATTTTGTTCGTTTCATGTCTGCTTTTTATTCGTACAAGATATCGACACTTTTTTTTTTGCTGAATTTTTGAAGATAGCCAGCTTCTGGCGCATCTATTAAAGTGTGGAGATAAATAAATACAGCTTTAAAAAATTAAATATACAATTCTTCACAGTTATCATAAATATTTATTAATTTTGATTTGAAAATTAATTTATTAATTTTGATCTTGATTTAGAAACAATTCACTCGATAGTTTTCTGCATATGTAAAAAGGGTTTTTAAAAGAAAATTGATCATAATTTATTACAAAATATAATAAATAATAGCTAAACGATAAAATAATAATTTTAATGTTAATATTTGCCCCCTATTTATTTTCGCATTAATTTAATATTTAAAATAAATAACATATGAATTTTTTTAAAAAAAATTGTAATAAACAAAGAATAGATAATTATTCAAATACTTCTAATGTGAGGTCCATAAAAACCAAGAAATCTCGAGACATTATTCATTCGTACTGCATGGATTCTTAGGATTATTTCCATCATCAAAAAATTCAAATGGTTGGTATTTATTATTCAGCAGAAAAAGAATTGCAATTTGCTAAATGGTTAAGATTTCATTTAAATGAACTCATTTATAGGAATGATAACATTTTTTTTATTTTTTCTGTAAATTGTACTTAGATCCAGGGGAAAAAAAAAAAAAAACTGGAAAGCTTTTAATTTCAGTTGAATTATATTTAAACAATGAAACATGTTCATTCTAGAATTAGCCTTTTTAAACATAAATAGGCGTTACAAATCAATGCATGTTATGCATAGAGTATTAGTAATTACAATATTCAAATCGTAAATTGTTTCGACAAATTTAAGAATTTCTATATAATTTAACACAAGCACTTCATTTTTTGAAAAAAAAAAAAAAAAAAAAAAATACAATCAGCAAAATTGATTAAAAAAAAACTTAATTGTTTTTAAAATATTCAAGCTTATCTTAGCTCTGAGGGGGAAAAGTACTTAACGATAAGAATACGTGCCTAAAAAAATAAAGATAAAGGAGTTCAAATTTCAAATATAATTATTTTTCAATAAAATATATAAAATACACATCTATATCTATACTTATAATGTGTGTGTGTTGGCGCTGTAAAGGCCAGACCGTTTGACCTACAGCTACCAAATTTGGCAAGTGTATATCTTGGAAGATGGGAATGTTCATCTCGGAACAATATTTTCGAATTTTTAATTAGAATTTTAATTAATTAAAAAGTAAGCGTAATTTTAGCGTTTTCCCGCTGTAACTTAGAAAATATTATAGCAAAAAATTGATTTTTGCATCATGTTAAAGATAAAAAAAAATTATCTAATTAATGATACTGATATTTAAACCTACAAATTAAAATTCCATTTTTAATGAATTTTAAAAAGTAATTTAATTATATTTTTTAACAATTTATTTCGCACTAAATGAAAATAAAATTTAATCTGCACAAGCACGTCAATAAGAAAAAATTAGCTTTTGTCAACGTGTTGCCATCACATTAACAGGTTCAAATTAAAAAAGAAATCCACTATTATTGCAAATTGAATATATAAAAGTATAATTGTCAGCAAGTGTCTGTATAAAGTGAAAAAAAATTTGAAATATGTTGTTTTCTAAAAAGTAAATGAAGGAAAAGTTTTCTATGATCTTTTGCAATGTCTGTATTATTAATTCATTGAAACAGTTTAATTTAAGGTGTATGTACACACTTTAAACTTCGAAAATCGTTCAAAATATCGAATATTTTTTATTGCTTAATAATTTTGTCTGATCCTTTAGTTTTCAGACGATACCAAGATGTTGTCAATGTTCGAAATATTTCTCGAGTTATAATTATTTTTCTTGAGGAGCTTTCATTAAAAACTCTAGTTATGGTGTTTTTAAAACTCATTTTATGAAGAATGGTATTTTTCCACTATGTTGCTTCATTCAAACAATCATAACTATACAAGAAATGAACCAAATACAGTTATTTATATATCAAAATAATCTGTATGAAATAGCGGATGTTTTGTGCTTCAATCAAAGTTATATTTATAGAAATAAATTTTTTATAGCTATTTAAAAGTTAAAATTACAGAAAAAATCTCGCTTTTTCTATTCATTGTTGATGAAAACATTGTTTAAAAAAACTATAAATTTTTATAACTTGATTGAGGCAGACAACATGAAGACTAATATTAGGCATCATTTCCAACTAGAATTGTGTGTCTGTGCAAATTAGAATTTAAGTTATCATGTTTCAAAAAATAGGCTAATTAGCCCATTAATTATTATTTAATTAATTAATGTGTAATATGGTTTTTTCTCACTGAAATGAGTTTAAATATATATTAATGACTTACTGTGAAAAAACTGGACTTTTAAAGTTAAAATTAAAAAAAAATCTTCAAGTGTACACGTACACCTTAAAGCAAACATGGTTCAATATATATATTGGATAATCACTCTAATCAGTGCCCATCAGATAATTTGTGGGATATCTTCTAACAAAATGGCCTAAATGAACTAAATAATTATATTTTATGTAACTTGAGTCAATAAATGCTAAGATGAATACGAAATTTAAATTATTACATAGATCCTCTGCCCTTTGAATCATATTTAACAAAATATTCTTGAGACACCAATATTTTACATAAAAATTTTTGAACTCTAATCAACTAAATCCATTACTAAAACTGACTAATTTATGAAATTTGAATATCACCCTTCTTTAAACTGACGATATTAGATTACTTCATCGATCTCTCAAAGAAGATACTCCTATCTTCTGAGAAAATTTTTCAAACTATGATTATGTTTAACCTATGAAAATGTTGATATTAAAAAAAAAAAAAAACTTCATAAATCGATCAGATTTGATCACAGGAGATAGAAATGTATATTTATATATTCAACAGTTGAAGTGTTAAGAGTATTTCGCAGAAGACTATTTTCGCAGACATAAAGACTGTGTAAAATTTAAATTTCATAATTTTTTCGTAAGTACATTTGTTGACTGAAATAAAATAAAATATTTTTATTTGCATCATTTAAATATTTTGAAAGTAAAACTAAAAACCAGATGAACCAGAGAAATTTTTAAGATTATGAATAATTCTTTAAAATATTAGTATATAAATTACGAGCAGTGCACATACAACTTTAATGCCTAAAGACTGCTTTAATTTTTATATATATTTTTTAAAAAAGGCATAGTTGGTTTCAGTAAAAAAAATTGTTTATATTAATTGCAGTTTAACATTTCTACTCTAATTTAAAGTTGAAATTTTATGGGCATTGACAGAAAATTAAAGAGAGAGATAATTAGTACACTGAAAAGAACTGTTTAAGGCCTACATAATAATATGACTGAATTATGTAACTATCAAAATCTGAAGCTTAAAAATATTTTGCAGAAAAAGCTATTAAAAGACCAAGCTACATAAAATATTTAATTGAAAATTTTAGCGATCATTAATACTGGCGAACCGGCGATTAGAAGTATATACATTAGTAAATGGGGAATCTGATTTTTAAGTAGTTTAATTTTTACATGTGCATTTTTCAAAACTTACTAAGGATTTTATAAAAGAATAATTTTAATACATACATACATTTATTATATGTCTTCTCCAGTCATCTTAAAAAAAGCATCATCATTATATCATTGCTGCATTCTATATTATTCGTGAACGAATAATAAAATTTTTGTTCTTGTACGAGAGCTCATTTGAATCAGACTCGGGGGGGGGGGGGGGGGAGAAAAATCTGAATTCCGATTCGTTAGCTACAATTATTATATAAAAATTCTTTTAAGAAATTGATAGAAAGGTTTTGGTAAGGTTTAGAATAATTTTTATTACATTATCTGGATTTATGAAAAGTTTTTTTCATAAAAAGATTTGAATTTAGTTTCTATGTCTATTTTATAAAGAATCAATTTCAATATCATATATTACATTCATTTAATATAAAAGGACATTAAGGCACAATCAGTATAAAGTTAAATGTGTTCTATGTAAAAGGATATTGAACAATGATTACACTAAAAGTCACAAGAGTGTGAATCATCCTGATTTAGTACAAAAAAATCAGACTGCTCCTATCTTAGAAGTGGAAATGAAGAAAAGGAAGAACTCATGGGAAATTATTTCATAAATGTTCGTCGTCTTGAAGACCTTAAAAATTATAAAATTCTTCCGGATACCACCGTTGTTAAACATGAATGAATCTTGCGCCAACAGTGTTTTAGGTATTTATTCTTATATTTATAATTTACAAAAATTTTATCGTTTTCAACAAAATGAAGTAACCAAGAAAACTTTAATTAATTAATGCTTTGTTATCTTCAGTTTAATGACAAATTAATTATTATGTATTATTTTGAAGTTAAGTTAGAAAAATTGGCCCCCCCCCCCTCGCCAGGAAACTTCGCCTCCCCTGTTTAAGAATGACATTTCAAGGCAGACATAAAATTGAGATTAAATAGTGATGATACTGTCATTCTTATTCAAAACAAAATGCCAACTCATGCCACCAAATGTTAATAACCAAATGCCAACTAATAAGACCAAATGTTAGTGTGAGCTTGGAACATATTTAATCTAACGTCGAGTATTAAACTCTCTATTCGCTGGTGTAGTGTAGAAGTTGAAATCCTCCACATGTATCTGAACAAGGAGATTTTTCAAAAATAAGTTTCGTAATGGATTTGAAATGGGATATTAATACAACTCAACTCAATCCAACTTCTGTGAAGTATTAATTCCACTGCAGATGCTTTGTAAAATCTTTTCCAATTTTATTTTCTGTATCGATAATGAGCACCACTCTTTAAAACTGCAGGAATAACGAAAGCATTTTAATTACAGTCAAAGAAGTTTATATATTTAAAATATTATTACAAAAAATGTACTGAATTACATGAATATATATAATGCAAATATAAATAATACACCCGTAATATTGACTGCATCAAGACATTATAGTGTATAGCGTATTTTGTGGATATAATTTTTTGGTGTATTACATGTGTGTATTGTAAGCTTTGGAAAGCAGTTCGTAATATTTAGTTCTAGATAACAAATTAAATCCATCGTCATTTTGTTTATATTGACTACTCAATTGGCACTTGTAGAAGACTGACAGAATAGAGTGTCTTGTTAAAAATACCAGAAAAAAAACCCTACCAGAACACGAAACTAACATTGTTTTGTTATTAAACATAGAAATAGTTAAACATTGAATTAGTTTATTTTGAAGCATTTCATACTACTGATCCATTCATAAAAATCATATTATAACTTGAAAGCGAAATCATTAATTTCCTTATATAAAAAGCAAAAAAAAAAAAAAAAAAAAAGTCATATTCATTCATATTCAAATGAATATGTCATTTTCATTCACAGTGTATAACGATTTTGAGGGCCGGGATAACCTGGGTGGATTCGCGTCCCTTGTGTTGCGAGTTCGAACCCCGCCGGCCGAAGACTTCTCGTGTGTGTGGTGGCTGGCGCACGTATAAATCTGTCGTAGTCACAAAGTCCTGCATATCTAGAGTAATACCACTGGGGTTACTGGGTTAGGGGTGATCATTCTTTGATTCAGGTCTAAATTATGATCTGTGAATGAAGTTCGCCCCTTAAAAAGGGTTGTAACGTGTGTGTAGCTAATTCATACTCTTAGCCCTAGATGTCGCTACTGAAAAAAGAAGAGACGCACCCTTGGCTTAAAATCACTGACTTCTAAAGTCAGTGGGCTTGTCTATGACAAGTGCCATTAGAAACAACAACAAATATTTTGAAGAATCTTCAACCTTCAGACTTCTCTGAGTCCGAAAAACGCATTTTTGGAATTATGTTTGCCTGCCTGCAAAAAAAAAAAAAAAAAAAAAAAGAATTTTGAACTGGACGGATGAAATCTGGTATATGGTCTTTGCAGATTTCTATCAGATTTTAAAGTAATTCTTTCAAAAAAAGTATGTTTGCTACTTATATGTCTGAATGTAAATGAATGCAATAGCCATAAAACGTAAAGAGTTAGATAAATAAAATTTAGCAATCAGATTAAGCATCTACAATCCAGAGTCTTATCAAATTTTAAACCAAATCTTTCGTTTGTCAGTCTATACTTTTATATGCATATAAACGTGAAAACTCAAAAAGGCAAACGATTTGAGTAAACGAAATTTGATACAGATTAAGGAACTAAAATCCAGATTTTTATAAAATCCTGAATAAAATTCTTCAAAAGTTTAACCATTTAGCGGTCTGTACGTTCACATTCATGCAAACACGATAGTTAAAAAAAATGTAACGATTTAGATAAATGTGATTTGGTGTGTGATCTTTTTTACCAAAATTATAGTTCTGAGTCAAATTTTAGTCACAGTTTATTATTAAAAAAAAAGGTATTTGAAATGTACATTCGGTTTTCTTATGAATAGGACTCTGAAATAAAAATCTGAGTACTCATAGTATTCATGATTTTTTCCCAAGATTCACAATTTTATGCGGGGAGTGGAAGGATGTCTTGACATCTTGATTACTGACACTAATTTCTATTGTTATTAAAAAAATAGGAAAAGGAAACTTCCCTTTTAGTACAAGATATTGTATAACATCTCCACAATGTCTTTCGATATTCTGAATACTGGACAATACTGTGAGGGTATTTTGTGGTCATAGGGTTAGGAAGAATTATAAAATGTTAATACTATTAATCGAAAATTTCAGAATATAAAAAAATAATTAAAAAATCTTGCAAAAATTATAAGTTTTTACCTGATAATATTTTACCTTATTCATTAGCATTTTGATGCTTACGATAATCATTGTTTCTATTGCATTTACGCGTTATTTACTACTCATAATTAGCATTCATCAATGTTTTGCTAGAGAGTATTCAACTATATTCCCCTTTTGTTAATCTTCATAAATTTTTCTTATCATTTATTGTCATGTTCTGAAATGTATTCTATCGAAATTCTTATGAATTCAGTTCTTTTTCTATACTGAGATCTGAATACAGTTTCAGTCTGTTTGTGTTTAATGGCAAAAATCATCATCTTTGGCTAAGCTGCGCCATACTCAAGGTATTAACCCTTTAAAGGGCCATTTTTTTTCTAGTCATATTATGTTAAAATATTTTTAGGCTTGAAATTAGAATAAGAAAAGGAATTCATTTAGCTTATTAGATAAATTTAATTCGATTAATTAATTAATTTGGTTCATTAATAATTAAATAACAAATCAAGACACATCATTTTGTCTGAGATAAAGAACTGAAGCATCTAAGTTTCTGATTTACTAAAAAAATTTGTCAGAACTTATGCCAACCTACAAAAATCCACATCTTAACTACAAAGATTGATAAATTTGGTGGGAAGCATACTTCCCACGGCCCCAAATTGGGTTAAAATATGTGTATATATCAACTATGATACGAAATTCAATACGGGATGTCTACGGAAATACGGAATGTCTACGAAATTCAAATGCCTAAAAGTGTAAAATTTGAGTCATGAAAAATAGCAACACTGATTTAAGGTATGGTACAATTCTAAAATGCGTGATAATGTTTATATACTATTATAAAAGTCAATATTTTTTTAAAAAAACTAAAGGGATTAACATGAGGCATTCTGAATACAAATATTTTTAGTCTAATCTCCTGTCCTCTTTATTTAAATTATGTGCCATCAAAAACATAAAAATATTATTAAATTCCGACTGCATGTTCATCCATATCTTAACTATCAAAGTATATAAGTAAAAGTACTCTTCCTTTTACAGGTAATTACCTAATAACTACCTAGTCTTAACTCCCCCTCTATCCATTTCACTTTTGATAATCAGGTCACAAAATGTTCCATTTGATATGACGCATGAAACGTCCACTTTTACCAAGAGAAAACTAAAATGAAACATTGTATAAAGCAGACGATTTTACAAAGGAACGGAAGTTGGATGGTTCCATCGATGCGTGAAAGCGATACACATGCATCCTTTTGTAAACGAAACAAAAGAACCCAGAGACAACACCTTTCAGTTAAGATGAACGACAAGAGTGCTAATAACAAAGTTCAGTTCAAATTGCAACTTCCCACAATTAAATGATCAAAGTTGCAGTTTAATTGTCAATTCGTGAATTTTTCGATAGAATGTAGGATTGAAGAGATATTGCCATAAATAATAAAATGTACAAATGTTGTATTACAGGATACGGAAAAATCAAATTTTTGAAAATGAGGATAAGAAATAAAGTTCCGAGAAACTTTTGTGTTTATTTAATAATAAGCTTTATCCAAAGGATTGTTTTTAAATAGTTAATTTTATTATAAAATCAATTTACATATTTTTAAAGCGTAAATAGATAAGATATTGTGACAATTATTTTTATACGCAGTCGCATACATACTCTCGATCACTTCCACCTCCAATAACGAAAGTCTAAAGAAAAGAGAGAAATAAAAAGAGAATTTTGAATCTCTAATAAATATCGTTTTAAAATTTCTCCGTTCAGTCTTTGAATCCCAGATTTGGCATTTAAAGTGTTCATCCATTTCAAATTTTATTCCAAATTCGCCAACAGATTGACCGAATGAAATTTAGAATACGGTTTTAACATTTAAAGTGCATATCTGGTGCACTAACAGGTGATCATCATGGGATTGATCACCTGTCGGTCTGCACCTTTCGCATGCATGCAAACTCGATAACTAAAAATAAAACAACCAATTAAATAAATGAAAGCTGGTATGGGATCTTGTTATAGTGCCATGTCAAATTTTGGTTTCAATTTATCGAAAAATCTTCCAAATTTCTTCTATATATTTCGTTATCTTTACTGTACTAAAATGCAAAAAACGTTCTTGTGCGAGACAAGAAAACAAAAATCTGAGCACTTACGGCGTTCACGAGCTTGTCCAAAATCAGTTACTCTAGCGGAAGGAGGGGAATCACTTCTTTATTAGAGAATATGCGAGAAAGTTTTGGGAGACCAATCTTGATGTCTTGCAGTTTTTAGCAAAATTGATCTAAAATGTCGCAAAGGGTAACAAAATACAGAAATAATATTCTAAATCAATATATGCTTCAAAATCAAAATACAAATCGATTTTTTTCTCTTACTTGACTTACTCGTATATTTCTTAATAAAAAAAATCACTTAATAGCATATGATCAAAAATTATTGAGTCTGTAATTATAAAATCAAATGTTTTCAATTGACATTCATAAAAATTATTTAAAAATATCCAAAATTTTATTTTTATTTCGTGTTGGGACATCTGTTATAAAACATCAAAAATTCTGTTTCTTTTTTGATATTTCTTATTTTATTATTGTAACTGTAGAAACTATTTTCTAGATACCCAATTTTTATGCACTTGAAACTTAGAAATAAATATTTTCTTACCAACACAAGTTCAATTGATATTATCCCCCCCCCATTGATTTCTGAATCCTTTTTTAAAATTCAATTTAGCATTTAACTATGGCAATATTAAGATGGAACGAAATGTTGAGTAGTTTTACTAAATGCCATCGCAATGCATTTATATTTAAGCGTTGTAACAAATGTAATAAATGTTGTAACAAATGTTACGCGTTGTAAATGCGTATTCTTAAAAACTGAACAAAGTGATATTTCCTTGGTCTAAGTAGAGCCTTTATTAATATCTTCTTAAATATGATGTCTTCTTGAGTGATTTTACAGTACAATGAAGAAAACTGAATACGCATTTATGAAAATTATTCTTCCCTTTGAAAGACTTTTTTAATTAAATATGAGACAGATAGAATATTTTAATGTAAGAATTATTTACCAAATTTTATTCACTTGATTCGTTCTACCTCTTGGTTATTATCTCCGGTAATAGACAGTCAAATTTTTCTGTATGATTTGTCTTGAAATTCGATACAATGAACAATTCCAATGAAAATATCATAGAAAAATGTTATCACTCAAGCTTATTGCATTTCAATGTTAAAGGTTTATGACGAATAAAATTTATTTTATAGCAACAGATTTTCGATAACAATTAAAAAATTATCCGACATAAAAATAAGATGATTATTTATTTTATATCACTTTCTTGTCATTTAAAAAATTCTGTCCTATCTCACTTCGTTATTTAAACTATAATGTTCGTGTTCGTTATAATACAACGAACATGAAAATTTCTAACCTTTAAAGTAAATAATTATGACTTTAATTAAAAATTTTCCACTCATGAATTTCTGTGAAACCTGGTATTGTAAGAGAAAATCTCAGATCAATATTAGAATGTCATGTTATTGCAGTCATAAACAATATATTGCCACTTGGTTGTCTTCAAGTGATTTGTATTTAAATCAAGCCAACTAGTATTTGGTAAATGGTGTATATTACTATTTCATTTTATTCAACACAAACAGAAATCATCGTGGCGTAATGATCACTATGAACTTTTCTTCGAATATTTCACGTCGCCATTTCCTCATTTCTTTTGAATCAATTTGTAATTAACAAGTATCATATTCAGAAGTGTAGGTCAAGACAAAAATATACATTCATCACATTTAGTAAAGTTTCAAAAGCAGGCGCAAAAAGTCAAGTCCATTGGAATCATATAGCTTTGACCCTCACCGAATTTCAAAGTCCCAAATTCGAATTAAGTTCCTTTTGTTTTTGGCGGGAAAGAACAACGAGCGGTGTTCGAATTGCCGAAATACAAATTCGAAACTCATCTCTCTTGTTTGGGTAGAAGAAGTGACCCGCTTGACCTAGATGGACCAAAGAGAAGTGTTTGTAATTAATGAATTATTTGTAAGATGTTTAAATGGGCAGAAGGAAATGGCGAATGGTTTCAGTTCTTTCGGATCCACTTTCGCCTTCGGTTCCACTGACGATTAGCTGGACAGTGGCTAATCAGTTTTGCTGGCAATGAGACATCACTGAAGAAAGTCCAGATCAACAACTTTTCTCACAATTTCACTGAGGTATTTTGGAATTTTCATATCAATATTTTTATATTTTTTAACAGTTTTATCTTATTCCTTTGGTTATTCCTGCAGACGATTTTTTTTCGGTGATCATATTCTTTTTGAATTTAATCGCATCACAAATAAATTCTAATCTTTATTTTTTATTGTTCGTTAGAAAGATTTTTTTCAATAATTTATTTTTAATTCGTTCTTCCTTTGTTATATTAAATCATCTTAATCTGCATCATATTCACTTAAAAAATCTTAAGGTTTAATTTTTTCCTGCATGGCGTATATAAGTTAAATATTATGCATATATATATCTTACTTTTATAATTTTAATTATTAGATTTTCATATCGATGCAGGCAGGTAAATTATTTTATAGAATTGTTGCGAGATCTAATTAAGAATTTGTAATTTGTTTTTCTTAATCTTTTATTTATAAATAAAACTGCCAAAAAGGAAATGTGCAAGAACCAATTTTTTGATACTTATTATCTTTAGAGTTGCAATTATCTATCTACCTTTAACCAGATGAAAAAATAAAAAAAGAAGGATACATTAAATTCCATTTATTATTTTTAAAAATTATTTACAAGTTTCGAATAGCATTTGTTTTTTTCTTACACAGTTACTGTTTGAAATGCTCATGTTTTTCATTTTAATTTGTTAGAGTTTTTATGAAAATATTTCGGAGAAAATGTATCAAATGCGTTTCTCGACTTTAATTCTTCTAATGATATTCAAAGAGATACCCCGAAGACAAATAATTAATTATACTAATTGAATTAAATTATTAAAAATACTAAATTATTATATTGTGTTAATATTTTGTTTCATATATTATTATTATTGAGTTTTAATAAAATGTATAATTACATACAATTATTGAATTGCAATGAGATCTAGTTATACAAAAGGGAAAAATAATAATAAAAAAAGCTGTTGTTTGGATATTTCAAATTATACCTAAAGAATCTTAACTATTCTTCCTAGTATGAAAACTGTGGATTTCGAGCAAGGTCATATGTGCTCAGATTTAAATGTTTAGAATCTCACACATAAGCGCTTTTTTCTTCGTAATGTAATTAAAAAACACGAATGCACATTTTTGTCTCTTGTTACTAATTCAAACTAAATTTGATGCATAGCTACACTTTTAATTACAAGCTCACATACTAATTTTCATTTATTTAAATCGCTGAGTTTTTTACATATCTCTTTTATATGCTTGCAAATATACAGATCTATAAATGATCAATTCTTTGACAGATATAAAAGATATGATATATATCTTTTAATTTTTAATGGGAATTTGCACATTATATGTTAAAATTCTATGTTATTCTATTTAATTATATGTTAAAATAATTTAATTTAATTATTTTAACTTTATTAACTATAATGCTTTATTGAACTTTATTTATTAATTTAATTTAATTATTTTAATTTAATTATTTAATTTAATTTATTTATTTTGTAATTCTATTTAAAATTATATGTTAAAATTAATATAATTTTACCAGTCTGGCATTTTATGTTTTTAAGTTATCCTATTAAGACAAATTTGACTGAAATGTACAAATTGGTGTAACACGTACTGAATTTCATCCGTTTAACTCAAAACGTATTTCACGTAAAGTTGGACAGTTTTCTAAAAATGTTTTTTTTTTAAATTTTTTTTTCCGGACTTGGAGAGGTCTGAAAGAAGGTATGTCAAAGTCTAAGGCTCAAATTTTTTGACGATAACAATATTTTCTCTTTGTTTATTTTTTAATATTTAGTTTGGTGTAGTCTGATCAACGTATTGGACCTTACGCCCCCCCCCCCCTTTGTATACAGAAAAAAATTCTTAATATGAGTTAATGCTTTCCCCCAAATGCCTTTGTACGTAAGAAAAAATATTAACATTAGAAATGAATATATACACTTAAAACTTTTATGATTGCAACCAATTCATGCGATGTCACATTTACATGACAAAAGTAACAGTGCATGTCACATAGCAATAGCATCTAACCTCACATCATCTCAAACCTTTCCTTCTGCAAGTGGATTCAGGTAACATGGTAATTAGGTCTTGGATCTGGGACTGAAAAGGTTGGAATATTTGTTGGAATAAAGGGCTGCAGATGTTCAGTGTGTCGTCCTCTGTTTAAGAGCTCAGTTGTCCAGCATGGAATTACATTTTTTTGATATTAAGCCTCATTTTATAAGGTAATGGCTAATGCTCTGAAAAAGGGTGGTTTCATGTTTAGAATTTTTGAGCATTTAATAATTGTAAGGTATATATTTTTTGTAATACGCGGGATTTTTCTGATATATTCTGCCTATAACGATGATCATTTTTAATCGTGAAAAGCCACTAAATTATCTTCAGAATTACGTTGAAATGAACGGCTCACATCTTCAGAATTATCTTGTTGTTATCATCTTAATTAGCCACATTTGTTGATTCTGTGAGAACACTGATTGTGCTTAGTTTCAATTAAATTATTTATGCATCACACATGCGATGATGTTTATGATTTTTTCAGAAATTTTTAAGCATCAAATTGTAAAAAATATTAAAGCTATGTGATTTTAGCAGACTTACACCTGTTCTTTTTATTGTATACATGAACCATCCCTAATAAAGTCTTACCCTGTGGCATCATAGTGTCATTTAATTTATTTATATAACTACACATTGTTTTATGTGGTAATGGAATATCATAGAACTATTAAGAATTTTAGTGTCTGGTCTAATTGTTTAAATTTGCACATTATCTTTTAAGATAATGTAATTTCAGTATTAAAATCTTTTTATATATAATATTTTTAACGTAGTAGCTATTTTTGAATAAAATAATTTAAAATTGAAATTTTTTTATTCTGTTAAGATCTTTACCATCAACTTTTAATTAAAATTAGAATATCAACTGTACCAGTTGATTTTTAAAAGTTATCGATAATTGATTTTTTTCATTAGTTATTAATATTTGTTATATTAGTACTACAAATGCTGAAGTATAAGAAAGAATGTCTTCGTATGAGTGACTGCCTTATGCTTGATTTAATTACTATTTTAAGACCAATAGAAGCATTGTAAGAAGATGTATTAAAATAAAAATAATTAATATTTAAGAATAATAAATTAATATAAATTAATAAATAAAAAGTATTAAAATTTTTAATTCTTATTTGTTGATCCAGATACTTTTTAAAATATATAATTAAAGCAATGGCGGATCGTGTGAGTTAATTGTGAATTTATGGTAACTTTAATCCTATATTCAAAGAGATAAATATTTGCATAATTTATAATTTTATATAAACCTTAAGTAGTAAATAAAATTTTTTACTTATTTTTTTAATTTGAAATGAATTAGAATTTCAAAGCATTTTTTTTATCAGTATTCAATTTTTCTTGTAATTTTTATCTGCATTTACGAAATTTTTCTAGTTGACTTAAAACGATAATAAGACTTCAAAATTTAAGGTTGAATTCTTATTCTTGAGGGAAAATAATTTCCTCTATTACAAAAAACAAAAACAATTTATGGCATAACTTAATTAAAAAAAATATTATCAAAAATTACTAAACCTTCATCCTTATTATTTAACTCCCATCGAAACTATAAATATGTTTTATATTCATGTTCAGGAGGATGAAGAAAATATTTCAAACTATGAAAATATTTTTAGATGTAACGTTTTATAATTTTTCTTTATTAAACTATTCTGGTTTTCTAAGTGGCTTTGAAACATGTTTTATACTTTTTTTATATTAGAAAGCAGAGTTCAGGCTCAGATGTAGTCACAGATATTGCTAAGATGAAAGAAATGATAAATTATCTTTTTATTTTTATATACATGGGGCTCACTTAAGTCCTAATATCAATCCTCCTTAATTTCAGGACGACGACAACTATAGTCATAGAAGTGGTATCTAAGGATAGTAAGGTGCCTATTCTTATTTTTATGATATTTGAATGTATAAGTGGTCGTCAGGTTTAACTCACCACTGTTGTACAGTATCTAAATACAATTTTTATGATAACAGCTGTCCACTTTCCGTAGTTGAAAGAGATTAATAGAATTTTACTTGTTCCTGTATATAGATCTAATTATTCAATTGAGAACTATTTCCGAGTTTCAGATTTTAAAATATAACTGTTTTTGCAAAACATTACAGGAAAAATTCAATTGGGAACTATTTCCGAGTTTCAGATTTTAAAATATAACTGTTTTTGCAAAACATTACAGGAAAAATTCAATTGGGAACTATTTCCGAGTTTCAGATTTTAAAATATAACTGTTTTTGCAAAACATTACAGGAAAAATTCAATTGGGAACTATTTCCGAGTTTCAGATTTTAAAATATAACTGTTTTTGCAAAACATTACAGGAAAAATTCAATTGGAAACTATTTCCGAGTTTCAGATTTTAAAATATAACTGTTTTTGCAAAACATTACAGGAAAAATTCGGATTCTGCCTTTTTCTAAGATCAATTATTGCAAAGTAGTATGCTATATACGGAATGCAATTATATCAATTTTGCATAACAAATTATACCTTTTATTATAGTGGTAATATTGAAATTAGAATTCAAAAAATATCTTACCGATTTTTTCCTGTTTGCATAACTAGATTTCATTATTATTTATAATGTAATAATTATTAGTAAGTAGCTGGTACCAGACGCGTTGCTGCCGCAGAAGAAATTAATTTTTAAATATCGTTTGAAATCGGAAATAGTTGTATTGTTTAATTAGGAATGATAGAAAGAACGATATTTATTTTCTTGTCGACAATGAATACATTTATTAAAATTGAATGATATATAAAGGTGGAGTATAAATAAAATTTATTCTAATTTTTTGACTTTATTATTCAAGTGTACTTTAGGGCAGACAATATTTCCTGTTTTTCCGTCTTCAGCAAAAACAAATAAATTTCTTGGTTGACCGATTCGTGAGTATCCAACATACAACAGGCATATGCAAAACATCGATTTTCTATGTTTAAAGCAATAAGTTGGCAAAGTTTTATCGCCATCGGATGTATCGCCACAGTTCGGCAGCGCATAAAATACGAACAAACAAAAATTCTTTCTTATTTATTAGATATAATAATTGTACTATGCTTATAACCATCACGCAAATGAAAACAATAAGTTGGCAAAGTTTTATCGAATCGGATGAACTGTACGTCAGCGTATAAAATACAAATTAAAAAAATTCATTTTTATATATTAGATAAATAATGAATTGTTGTTAAAATAATCGTATATTATTTTAAAACATTAATGCAACATAATAATTTTGTAAGTTATTAATAATTTTATTAAATCAATATAATTAATTATTGGTAAGTAGATATAATTCATAAAGAAACTAATTAACTAGTAATAACTATTTCATGAACAAATTTTTATTTTCATTTTTACAGGTTTATAATCCTTTCTGAAGTTTAAATGATGCTATTCTTGTGGATTAGCTGGCAGATATTTATATTAACAGGTAATTATTATTTATTCAATTAAGTATTATTCTAGGTATTATTTTCCCCTTCTTCAAGATGTAAATTGGGCAATCGCACTGTTTCCTCTTAAAAATACTAAAAGGTTTCGAAAAAGATGCTTTCAAAAAGATTACAAGAGTCGTTCTGTGTTATAAAGCAAGACCTTCAACTTCGTTTATTGTTCTTTTAAGAACAATTAAAAGACTAGGAATTGTATTATCTTTTGGTTATCACTGTATTCGTTTGTGTTCTGATAAAAATGTTTTTATGGAGAAGTGGAACACAATATTATTTCTTGCTACAGAATAATTTCTATTGATTAGAATGAAATAATATATATTTGTCTATACTGAATTTAGTGTAGTTACATTATACAATGGAACTTGACTATATAGAAATTTTTTAATTCGAATTCATCAGTAATTTGAATTTTTGTCTTGATAAATTTCTTATCGTTATAATATTAATGTATTTATTTTAGTTTATTCGAATTCAAAATAGAATTTATATTGAAGAATTATTTCTAATTTTTTTGTTAACGAAATACATTTTCACCTTGTGTCTTTAATGATTGCTATTGAATAATTTTTGAGGCCCTGGAGTTCTTAACGGATTTTGTTGCTACACAACTACTATGCACAAATGTGCAATATTTTCTATCTATATATTTTTTAGCTTTTTATACAATTTGCTTTTTTTTATTTCAGGAACAGTAATATTTACATATGGAGCAGAAGAAAAGGTAATGAAATCTGCTTATTTTAAGTATCAATTATACATTACTTCAGATTTAAATCTATACCTCCTTTAATTTATATAATTTATCTCTAAAAGTGACATTAATTTTGCAATCAGTAACAATTTCGAATTTTTAAAAAAAATGAACAATCAGTGCTATAGATAACTGGTCATCAAACATTCGGATTGAAAAAAAAATCCAATGATGTTCTTTTAGGAACATATTTTTACTTTCTAACAATGGAAAAAATGTTCGGTTAATGAGTACGTCATAGAACAAGCACGAGAAAAAGTGATATGAAACACACGTGAAGAATTACATCTGTTGATGCCGCCGCCAGAGGGTTGAATGAGATGAAAGTGGGATGCTAGTATATTATAAGAGTGATTGCGAGTTTTTCAGATGAATAATTATCCTTCCCTTGATAATATATGATCCTTCCATTCATATATTATACAATATTGTATGATATTATATTCAAATATATTTTAATTTATAATTTATAGTTGGTTAATATTACATAATATAATATAATAACACACAATATTGTGCAACAGGCTGTTCTCCCTGAAAAATGTGAAAATAAGTTTATAAAAATGCAAGGGTGAACTATATGAACTCCTATCCTTCTAGTGCATTTTTATTTGATGTCCGCTACAAAAGTAATTCATTTTTTTTCAGTTTTTTTAAAGTTTTTTATGAAACTAGCAAGATTGATCTCCTTGAACTCGCATACTCTCTAATAAATGAATTTTATCCCCCTAGATCAAAGAATTTTTGATTTATCATGGTCACAGACAGACAGACATTATTCCAAAAATATGCTCTCCAGATTCGAAAGATCTGATGTGAAAACTGGCCGAAATATTAAGTTCAAAGTTTTTGACTATCACAATACTATTTTTTTGGATACTCCATAAAGAAAATAAAAAAATAAGAGAGATTGAAGCCTGTAATTCCTGATTTCTTTATTTTTATAAAAATAACTGGATAAAGAAAGGAACTATTTGAATGATCACACATGATTCATTGCGAATTTGCTGGTAGTACCTAATCTATGTACACCATCAAATTAATATTATGATTCGTATTAAGAATAAAGTAGTAAGGACAGCGTGCAACATCGGAACTATGTACATCATCAAATTAATATTATGATTCGTATTAAGAATAAAGTAGTAAGGACAGCGTGCAACATCGGAACTATGTACATAATCTATGTACATAATCAAATTAATATTATGATTCGTATTAAGAATAAAGTAGTAAGGACAGCGTGCAACATCGGAACTATGTACATAATCTATGTACATCATCAAATTAATATTATGATTCGTATTAAGAATAAAGTAGTAAGGACAGCGTGCAACATCGGAACTATGTACATAATCTATGTACATCATCAAATTAATATTATGACTCGTATTAAGAATAAAGTAGTAAGGACAGCGTGCAACATCGGAACTATGTACATAATCTATGTACATTATCAAATTAATATTATGATTCGTATTAAGAATAAAGTAGTAAGAACAGCGTGCAACATCGGAACTATGTACATAATCTATGTACATCATCAAATTAATATTATGATTCGTATTAAGAATAAAGTAGTAAGGACAGCGTGCAACATCGGAACTATGTACATAATCTATGTACATCATCAAATTAATATTATGATTCGTATTAAGAATAAAGTAGTAAGAACAGCGTGCAACATCGAAACTATATACATAATCTATGTACATCATCAAATTAATATTATGATTCGTATTAAGAATAAAGTAGTAAGGACAGCGTGCAACATCGGAACTATGTACATAATCTATGTACATCATCAAATTAATATTATGATTCGTATTAAGAATAAAGTAGTAAGGACAGCGTGCAACATCGGAACTATGTACATCATCAAATTAATATTATGACTCGTATTAAGAATAAAGTAGTAAGAACAGCATGCAACATCTAAACTATGTACATAATCTATGTACATCATCAAATTAATATTATGATTCGTATTAAGAATAAAGTAGTAAAAACAGCGTGCAATATCAAAACTAAGCGAGGGACATTTTTTTAATCTTTAAGGCACTTTAAAGTAGCAGAACCCGCTGGAGTGATTTCCCCCAAATTTTTCATCATAATCTCCAATAAAGGTTCTTATCCTCTCCCGCATCCGCATAAAATTGTGGATCTTGGAAATGATCACGAATGCCTTTCAAAGCATTGCCGAAAAATAGTTACGAAATATTGATTTTTTGTGTGAATTTATTATTTTACTGAATCTATAGTATGAATATGTGTTTTGGACAACTTTTTCCTGACTGATTGAAATTAAAATTTGACATGGAATAGCAATTATACTTAAAAAAATCATATATGAATTTTTATTGATTTAAGTTTTTATGTTTATGAGTTATTGTATTTATATACATGTGAAAGCCCAGATCGACATATTGTCAACACTTTGACAGACATTTCTCAAAAATCTATATTTTAGATTCTAATGTACCAAACTTGAAATATCTAAATCTTTATACATTGTAGTTATTGAGTTACTTGTGCTCGAAGAGCCGGACCGACAAAGTTTCCCAGAATAGATTTCATTAAAAATTTGACGGAATCTACATATTTGGTCTTAAGCCCGCAAACTAAATTTCATGGTCAACCTAAAAGCGTTTCGGAGTTATCATATTCATAGATAGATAAACGACAGACAGGCGTGAAGGCAAAAATGCGTTTTTAAGTACGATGTCCGAAATGTGGAGATTCCTCGGAATCTCAAGTTGAAATTTTTTGACTATCATAATAGTCAAAATCTTATAGTCATATCTATCTATCATAATAGTCAATAATCATATCTATATTTCGTACATGAGGAAATTTTTTACTTAGTGGGATTTTTTGCTTAGCTTTTTCTGTCTTATCCCCATTTTTTTTTTTGGGGGGGGGTAGGGGGGGGTCTTATCCCTATCAATGAAATACTGATTCGAGGCAAATGACCAGATTGAGTAAGACACGTTGACTATAAATGAATTATGTCAGTAAACTGATTATCCACTGTAATTAATAACTAAAACTGGCCTTTTTATGAATCATTAAGAAAGAAAAATAAAGTTGGTACAATCGGAAATTCGAAAGTCAAAAAATACATTACAGTAAGAATAAAAGTTTTTGAGTTTTGACTAATAATTTTAAACGGCGTCACTTGCCAGAATACAGCTTAGATGAAATCCCTATGAGAATTTTTAATAATTCTCGTGCTTGCTCTGATCAGAAATTAAAGTTTTTCTATTTGTAACTTTTTAATATAAAATAAAATTTTATGCTATCATTTATATTCAAGATTTATTTTTGAGACTAACTATAATGATTAATAAGAAATACATATCAACATCATATTATTGATCTTCAAAGAATTAAAGTTTTCTTTTCTTTTTTTCCCCCATAATATATAAAAAATTTTGTTTATAATGTCTTCAATCGTAAAGCTTACTAAAAATTTTGAATAGTAACAAAGTTGATGAATATGTTATCCAAGACATAATAAACTTTGAAAAAATTTGATAACTTTTTAGTTGTATGTTTTAAAGTCGAATCAAATTAATTGACATCATTAGCCACATGACAAATGTAATTGCTCATGTCATGCAATATCTAACTGAATGTTACTTTAAAAGGAATTAATGATGTTGCTTCTTCTTTTTTTTTTTCCTGAAAAATTGGATTAAACAGCACATTTGATGCATGTGAGTATGAGTTAATTTAATTATTTAACTATTATCATTCACAAAGATTTATGAATGATAATAAGGGGCCGTGGTTGCCTGGTGGTAAGGTCTCGGCTTATGAGCCGTAGGGTTTCAAATTCGAGACCCCATTCCACCGAAGAACCGACGTGTAAGGGGGTCTGTTGCACGATAAATCCGTCAGGGCCAAACGTCCTCCCGTTGATATGGTATGGTGTGGAGAGGGGGGTGCCAGCTCAGGTGTCGTCCTCGTCATCTGACCGAGGTTCAGAAATACGATGTCCGTCCCAAAATAGCACTAGTGCTGCTTTGAAACGGACGTTAATATAGCTAACTAACTAACAAATAACATGAATGATAATAGTTAAACAATGGAACTATTTAACTATTGTTAGATTTATGAGTGATAATAGTTTCATAATTAATATTAAATAATTAAAACTAATTAATATTAAATAATTAAAATTAATTAATATTAAATAATTAAAATTAATTAATATTAAATAATTAAAATTAATTAAAAATTCATTTTATTCATTCAAAAATCATGATTAAAATTTCATCATCCACTTTGTAATATTTTTTCTGCATAATCAACTAGTTTTTTTTAAATGCATATTCATTATTTAGAGGTTGATGAAAGTGCTGTAAACACAAAATCAATTGGAACTTTCAAAAATTATGCTTTTCTTTTCTTCTTTAGGATTCTCTTTCCAGCAGCACTACAACACCAGATTATAACACTAATGAGGATTACCCAGATAACTATCCTGATTACCACGATAGAGATTACCCGAACCCGGATTACTACGACCAAGTACCCGACAGGGAGGGTCGGTCCAGATCCTTCCCAGAAGACGTGCCGGAAATGATGAGCGAAGAACGCTATCTGAAGCAGCTGCGGTCCACGATACCAGGCATTCCTGGCGTAGACTATCCGATGTACCAGAGTGTACCAGACACATCATTCCAGTGCCAAGATCAGAGGAATCCAGGATTTTATGGTGACGTGGAGGCTCAATGTCAGGTAAAATCAATTTTTAAATACTTTGGTCGAAAATATTCAGTGTTATTGTGATGCGCGAGGATAGAACCTGGGACCTTGTGGTTTGCAGTCCAGTAACATGACCATGATACAAAAACAATTGTTCGGGTAGCAGAGCTGTTAACTGGCTTATATGCTATTCACCACAGACTCTCCCTCCAGTGAGTCGGAGGTGAGATGAACGATATGACTGTTGAGTGGTGATGTATTTTTTTAGCTGTTGTCTAATAGGCCTGTACCCAGTTGAGTAGCGCCAAGCGTTATGGCGAGCGTTTGCGGTTGCTAATGCGTCAAGTGAGTCTGACGGCTTTGGGTTGCTGCGGCCTTTTTGTGTTGCTGCGTCAAGTGAATCTGACGACTTTGGTTGCGAGTAGATGGCGCCACAACAGATGTCCGAAGGTTGAAAGTTCATCACGTCCGGGTCACCAATGTGGTGGCTTGTGATGCGCGAGGATAGAACCTGGGCGAGGATAGTCCAGTAACATGACCATGGTACCAAAACAATTGTTCGGGTAGCAGAGCTGTTAACTGGCTTATATGCTATTCACCACATTATATTTCTTGCGATGTGTATTTTTGAGGATGGTAGCTTTTTTTATGGAATCGGATATAATGTTTTGAAAAGACTGCCAGGGACAATGAAAATTCTTCTTATACACATGATAAGCACTTTAAGCCTATAGGATTTCACTACCTCATGAAAACTTATCAGTCTGCAATCTAATTATCCTATAGATAATTTTATTGCCTTGGCTAATTACATCCTCTTATTTGTGAAAAGTAACCACCTTTGGCGAATAGCTGTTCAGGCAGGATTTGTATTCGCTATTTCATTCTATTACTGATTTCTTCAAAAAAATATTTTTAAGCTTCAAATTTTAATAGATATAGAACTCATACTATTTTAGAAACCTTATACCATTCTTTTGATTGTGTTATACAATTCCTTAATTTTTTTTATCTATATCTTTATACATCTATGGAGTTTAGTTTTTATGATCTCCATATTAAATATTAAATGCTTTTTAAAATATAGTTTACAATGAAGAATTAACTTGTTTAAGAAAATTACGTTTCCATTGTTTTAGCTACAAAAATTATTTTAATCAACACTGAGCGTATAAGAACGTCACAGAGAATAAAAATAAAATACAAGTGAAGCTGGAGAAAGTGAAAACGATCTGCATAACAGTTATAGTTAATATGATGCTTAAGTAGAAATAATAATACTGTTAACAATAAAAAATTGGAAAATATAAATTATACGATCGAACAGTTAATGAATTAAAAATAAATTTTCAATTCCGTTCTTACCAATCTGCTACAAATTCAATTATGTCACAGGAAATAGCACAAATATTTAAAAATGCAACTATTTTGTATGTTTCATTATTTTTTAAAGATTAATATCGATAGTATTTGGGATTATAAAATGAAAACGAAAAAATATCTGCAACTTTATTAGTGACTTTTTATTAATAATTTTGGTATTCTTCCAGAATTCCTTTGATTTTGAGATGCTATGTAAATGTTATCGTTTGTGATCCGTTTAATATTCTTGCAAAATTCTTCCATATCTTTGTATTTCTGTTGAAAAATGTTCTTAAAATATTTCTAAAAATTGATTCAAAATAGAAAACAAATTACATGGCAAAAGATTACATCATTAATAAGATAACTTATTTGAATTTTGATGTTTTTTTAATTAAAATTCTGATTTAATTTTTAATCAAAATTCTGATTAAAATTTAGAAAAATCCGTTCCGAGATTCCCATTCTCCAAGTTATATACGCGCCAGTTTTGGTAAATCTTGCTCAAACAGTCTTGCCTATAGAAAGTCAACACATAGATAAAAGCCAACATGCGCATTCATCTTTATGATAAGTAAAGATTTTGGAAACAAGGATAAGTGTGGTTCGAAAGAAAAAAGTGAGAAAGGCACTTTTCTGTTTCTCTACCTGCCACTCACAAGAAAATTTGTAGTTTCAACATTGGCGTTTGGTGGTAGAATCAATATTTATATCGATATCCTTATATAGATATTTAAAGTATAGATATCAAAATGAATATCGGTATCAGTATTAATATTGATATTAATTTTAAAAATCCATTCCATTGTTTTATATACTTTATCACTCTTTCAATGCTAAGAATATTTGATTTTTTTTCAGTAAGTACAGAAATGAAATGAGGGATTTTTAGATAACTCTTATTTAGTAAGGCTTGACATCAGTTTTATTACGTAACTCATTACAAAATTGATCAATCCTCGAATATTTAAGTAAAATCGAAAATAGTAAAGACATTTGAGAAATAGTATCATTTATCATATCTATATCTATCTATCTATCTTCACTACGTAAAAAATACTATTTATTAAATTTAAAAGTATATAATAGTTGCATGCTGGTAATTTACGTTTCAAATAAACATAAGTATTAATTTTCATAAAAATGCACAATGGCTTTATTGAATAAGCCACTGAACAGTATTACAAGCTAAGATATTTGTAGGCATCTAATATATCTAATTGAAATAATCAGTTTAAAGAAATTAGTTGAAGCTGTTTTTCTAGGTGAATATAAAAGATAAAAAAAATAGTAAAGTTTCAATTGTTTGTTTATGATAATCTTTATAAAAAATCATTTTCCTTTCTAATGAAACAAATAATAACTTTTTTAAATCCTTCAAAGTACTAAAAAGGTTTTATCAGCCGGCGTCCTGGCATAGGGGTAGCTCGTCTTCCCCGTGATCTGGGCGTCCCGGGTTTGAGTCCCGGTTTGGGCATGGTTGTTCTTCTGTTGTTCTATCTGTGAGATGTGTGAATGTGCCCTCCTGTAAAAAGGGGTTGTGCAAGCGAATGAGTGATGCGTGAGTGGCAATGTCGTACTCCTGGCCCTGGTTGGCGCTGCTATAAAAAAATAAGAGACGTTCCCCTCAGGCTTAAATCGCTGTCTTCGTAATAGTGGGTTTGTCAGTGGCAAGTGCCATAAGAAACAAACAACAAACAAAACAGGTTTTATCATAAAATTTGCTTCTATTTAAAGCTTTTATATTTTTTGAAGCTTTCCTAAAAATAATAATAAAATTAATTAAAAAAATTAATAGAATTTAAAAAATATAAGAAAAAGTTTTGAATTATATAATAGTTTATATTCTTGTCCACCGAATGGTTCAAGGTTTGATTTTTTTAATTTTAAATTATTATACTGAAAATTTGACACCAATAATGTAACACAACCAATGATAAATATTATAATACCAATTACTGATATCATTTGTATTTCTATTTAATTATTTTTTTTTGCTACAAATTCTTTGAACATAACATATATTTTATGGAATTTTACATAACCACTCACATAGTTTCAATGAAATGTAAGGAAAGATAATTTCATAATGTTGCCAATACCAGATTTTGGAAGATTTGATTTCTGAAGGCCTTAAATGGCTCCATAAAAATCTCGAATCCTATAAAAACAACAAATTAGCTTAATCATTCAGATATTTTCTTTCTTTGTTTTTCTTGTACTTTTTTGTACTATCATCCTATGCACGATAGAATAAATAGCAAAGCGTATGGCTAAAAATTTTATAACTCAAGAAATTCAATAAAATCCTAAAGTTACACTAAATATAAATTTACTTTCTCAATTAAGAATTATGGGATTAAATGATAGAGGATTAACCACTCTCTTCGAAAATACAGAATTCTTCATCTAACTTAACCATTTCTTTTTATTTCAGGTATTCCACATTTGCCAGGAAGATGGCCGACATGATTCCTTTTTGTGTCCCGTGGGCACGGTCTTCAACCAGATGAACTTTATCTGCGATTGGTGGTTCAATTTTAGGTGCGATGATACGCCCACCTTCTTTCATCTTAATGCGCAATTTTACACTTCTTCTGGGGCAACACCTGCATCTGTAATGATACGTGAGACTATGAAAAAAATGCGGCGATTTACCGAAGGAACCAAGTACAAGTCATCTTTAATGAAAAATTCCATGAGAAATTCAGATAATGATTTTAATAAGGGAATGAAAAGAATCTCCATGGACAATCAAAAGTTTATGGCGGAGATGGAACGTCGTAGAATCATGAACTTGTTTATGCCAAAAATGAGACCTTCCAACTTCTGGAAAAGGTTGCGGGCAACCAAATCCACCGACAAACAGATTGGTGATAATCTAATTAATGTTCCGCCTGTGGGCGTAACTGCTGCCCTTAAAATCGAAGATTTCAAGCAGCTAGCCTCAACGAAACATCTGGATTTTGTGAATTCTGATTATACAACGACATCTGCAGGAACCACTGAATTCTCTCCTGAAAGAACTTCTACCAACCATATTCTCGAAACTACTTCACAGTTTATGAACAACACAATTCAATCTAATCAAACCGAAAACATTTCAGTCTTTGAAAGTTCATCTGATGATTATCCAATGTCTAATGACATCGAAATTGAAAATGTCGAACAAAATGATGCAACTACAAGGAGCAGTTTTAATGAAAATGTAATCAATATTCCATTAAGCATTTCAACAGCATCATTAGATGTCCATTCAGTTTCAGAAAATATTACTCTTAATTCAATTCCGATTGAAATAACCGAAGAGGATTTCAATGACATAATGGCTTTAATTGATTTAAATATCGAAAACAGTACAGATATATTGACTCCACTCAAGGAAGAATATTTTGTAAACCAAACAGACATCTCTGAAACTAACAATTCATTGAGTGAATCTCCAAGTCCTTCAACCCATTTGCCAATGCCATCACCTAATACAGAATTAAATATAGCTTTATACCCTCCTTCTTCAAATATTTCATCTGCAACTCTAGGCAATGGAACCCATGTATCTGTGTCTGTTACAATAAGGGCTAAAACTGGAATCAGTCGATTAAAATGGAGAAGAGTAGGTCAGAGCAAGAAACGAAAGAATCTAAAGCTTCAAGATGCTTCAGCAAATGCTGATGTTGATGATAATCGAGATTCCTTTATGGATGTGGAATACAGGAAACGCCCCATGAGGAACAAAAAGCTGAGAAGCAGAATAATGTGGATTCCCACCAAGAATAATTCACTTAGCAGAAAAAGTCACTGGAAAATTTTCTTAAATTCCCGACCTCAGAATTTTAGCGCTCATAGTCTCAGAAAAGTAAAAGAACAAACGCAAAAATTACAAATAACAGATGTGAAATCGTCTGAAATGATTCAAGAATCAAATCTGAAGAAAGAAGAAATGCAGAAATTGGAGTTGATTGGCGATGTGAAATCTTCCATTCAAATTCAAGAAGCAGAACTTGAGAAGAACAAGAGTTTAGAATCGAACACAGTTCAAAATCCCAAAGCAGCAACATCTTATACGGATCCTACAAGTGAGACTTTGATGACAGAAAGTACAAAATTATCATTTACTTTAATGGCATTGGCTGAATCAACTACCAGCAGCTCAACTGACGTTACTTTAGGCAATGCTAGTGAGCTAACAGTTACTAATGGAGAAGAATACCAAGCGAATGAACCTGACGAAAACCTGACGAATTCTGAAGCAACCACTAATTGTGAAGCCATCTGCATTAAACTGCTTAAGAGCATGGGCATAGAAAACTACAGTGTAACTAATAATGGCATGACTTCAAAAGTAAATGTTTCTACCACAGATGTTATCAAAAATGATCTTTTTGGAAGAAGAAGCTTTTTAGAGATTTCTCCATCTGATCAGTGGACTGTTAAGTACGATCCAGGTCCTGACTGCGACGAAGATGAAGACGGCAATAAAATTCTTGTTAGAGGCTGGAGTGTCATTATTGATAGTGGAGCTGTCACAAAGGAGAAAACTGTCAAGAGAAGAGGTTGCCAGAATACATTTGATGACACCAAAATAATTGTAATGCAAAATATGTTACCCGACCACGAAACAACACCAAAAGAGAATACTCCAAATATTTATGGCCGAGGAACAAGTAATAAGCCCAACATAAGCTTTGGATCTATGGATCAACAATACTGGTTCACATTAGTGAAAAACTGGTTAGAATCTTCACCAAAATCTCATAATAAAGAAAATTCTATTTCAAGTTGGGGCGATGACAATAATGAGTTTAAAACTCAAGATAAGGGCTCAAATACACATGGAAGTGGTCCATCTACTAATGCTAATTGGATGGAAATCAATCCTTCAAGAGGTGACTCTTGGCCTCGTGAATTTCCTTCTGAAAGAACTCAAAACAGAATACAAGATTACAATCAAAATTCGCAAAGAAAATCTTTTGGTGAGCAGAAAAAAATCCGAGATTCAAACGATAGTCCATTCAATGATGCTAAGCATGATTGGTCGAATAACAGAAATCATAAAAATATCAAACAGGGTAAAAATAAACAAAATTCAAAACATTCTGGAAATGGAATGTATGCACCTAGTTCAAATGGTTTTTCTGATACAAGAACAAATTGGAACTCTAACAACGATTGGCAACAAGATGCTTTGAGTTCTCAAAGTGACAGAAAAGAATGGAAAATAAATGCAGGACAACAAAATAATAAAAATATCAGTCCTAGAACTGAGAAATGGGATAATATTAAGAAGGAAAGCTGGGCCAATGGGAATTCACAAAGTAATACAAAATCAGAAAATTGGCCACCTTCCTTTTCAAAAGGAAACAATAACAAATTTAGACCTCGCAGAGGAAATCAGGATTGGTCTTCTACAGAAAACCGAGATGTATTTTCAGTTGGGAGGAGCAAAGGTTGGCCAGAAACTCAAAGTAATCAAATGCATAATTCGAAGAAAACTAAAAGAGATCAAGACGAATGGTTTATGAGTAGCGAAGAAAATATGAGAATTTCTCCTCCTCACATTGATACACCTGTTTGGAAAGATGACAGATCTCAGTGGAATTCTGATCAGTATCTGAAGGCAGAATCGAATCCAAAGAATGCTAAAGCTGGCTTTCCGAGTGATCAAAATGATAAAAGATCTTGGTCTTCTGATAGTTCTAATAAGCCTGGGTCTTCTACAAAAATGCAAATGGATGATGACTTTGATTCTAGGAAGAAGGGGTCATGGTCTTCTGATGAAGATGTTGATAAAAATAAGAGAATTCATAGTGATACAAAAGGGGGTAGTTGGTCTTCGGGAAGAAGTAAAAATGGCAGATTTCCTCCAGAATCTATAGACAGAAGTTGGTCTTCCGATGATAAGAATTTTAAAAGAAATGATCAAAGGAAAGGTTATCCTGATACAAACACTAAACCTAATTGGTCCTCAAAACCTAGAGATTCTCAAGAAGATTGGCCATCCACTAAGAGTAGAAGCAGAGATGGTCCGGCACCGTTGGATAAATCTAATCACAATAGCAGACAAAATTCCAAAGGCTGGTCATCTGATAGTAGCAATCCTGTTCCTCCTATTAGAAGTGGAAGCACATGGGACGTAGAAAACAAAAGGAACTCGAATTTTCCCACCAATGGCAACAAAAATGTATGGTCTTCCTCAAGGAGATTGAATGATGATTCTTGGACTTCGGATGATCAGCAAAGGACAAAAGCTGATTGGCCCAGTAACGATGAAGATTGGTCTGATAGAAGGAAATCAGAACCCAGCGATTCTCGAAAAGGACGACAAAAACCATCAAGTAATAAGAAAAGAGATAGTGCAGGGCCCCCATCATCTGATAAAAACGAGTGGGTTCAAGATTCTCAGAGAGATATAAGCGATTGGTCAGCAGACGATCGACAATCCAGAAGTGATGATTGGTCAGCGGACGATCGACAATCCAGAAGTGATGATTGGTCAGCGGACGATCGACAATCCAGAAGTGATGATTGGTCAGCGGACGATAGACAATCCAGAAGTGATGATTGGTCATCAAAAAGTAAAGACACTATACCTTCTTTTAATCCAAATAAGGGAAGAGGAAGAGATTTTAAAGCTTCTAAATCTAGAAATACCAAAGACGATTGGTCCAATGATAGCAGGAGGGATAATACCAATTGGTCCTCTGACAAACCTATCGGCGCCAGAGATGAATGGAATAAAAGAGGACTGCCAGACGAACAAAAGTCTTTGAGTTGGTCTCCGGACGATCGCCAGATAAGCAGTGATGATTCTGATACTCCAAATAGTTGGTCTTTTGAAAATCAGAAAGATATAAGTAATGATGACAGAAGCTCTAAAGACTGGCAAGCGACATCGAAAAATAAGGGTTCTAGAGGATCTTCATGGGGTGACAACGATTCATCTAAAGCTAGTTTTGGAAGCAAGTCCGGCTGGGATGCTAAAGGAAATGTTAATAGTCAAAAACCGAGTTCCATTAAAGGAAATAAGCCTGCATTATCTCAAGGACAAAACGGTTGGAATGACCCACAAATGCAGACGGGTCAATGGAAAATGGATTCTCCAAAAACTGCTTCAGACTGGTCTTCTTCACTTCCAGATAATAAAAGAGGTTCTACTAAAACTAAAAGCAAATTAAGACCCAATACTCAAACTCGGTGGGCAGATGACGACAGATCGCCAAGATCAAATAATTCCCCAAATCAAATGGATGAATATTGGCCAATGGATATTCCTTCAAAACCTACCCCGATGACCGGATTTCGTACTAATAAGGGTTCCTCGTCTTGGTCTGATTCATGGGATAGTAGTAAAGATTGGTCATCTGATAATGCAGGAAAAATGTCTTGGTCTTCAGATACTGGAGAAAACCAACGGCCAGGAAACAAAGGATCCGATTCTGCTTGGAATCAAGACACTTTGACTCAAACAAATGTCAAAAGTCAAAACCCAGTTAGCTCCTGGAACACAAAAGGAAGGACTAAGACTGCTATGGTTATGCCTAGTTCGTCGAAAGGTAGTTCTGAGATGATGCCTCGGAAGCCGTGGAAGGATGGCACTGATCAGACAAATCCCATGAAGAATATTAAAGGAGGAAAGGCTATGGAGGAGGAAAAAATTGTCTGGAGTGTTCAAATAAGCAGCAATGGAGAAACAGGAAACGGTTGGGTTCCGATAACATTAAGGCCTGAATTTAGGAAACGTGTCAATCAAACTAGAGATCAAAGCGATGATAAAAAAACACCCATGAATGATGATGGTTGGTCAGGTTTGGAACAGAAATCAGACACATGGGATTCTGCAGGACTGGATAAAATGTCACACCCTCCACAGTTTAGAACCGACATGATAACTGAAAACATTCCATCCAGTACTCAGATACCTGATTCAAGTTATAACCATCCTTTCTATATTCCCGTTGCAAGCAATAGATTTAAGAGAGAAGTGAAGCCACTATTGAGAATAAGACATCACGTTAGGCCGAGAGATAGTGCCCCAACGATTTTCAAAGTCATAAGAAATGGTATAGAGTTAAAAAGTAATCAAACGAATGAAAACAGATTTTATCTGGCAAGCGCAAATATACTTGTTGGTGACAATCATTCTACCAAAAAGCATTCTTTTAATTTCGGACAGAGGCATAAATCAAAGCTGGATATTATTGGAAAAAGGGAATACAATGAAACAATTAAAAACACAGTTCCGTCTTTAATTCAGATAAGGAATATAAAGCATGAAAATATAACGGCTAAAAAGGCGAAGAAATTTAAAAGTAACCAAGACTGGGATGGTTTAATGCAAGAGTCAGAAACAAAAGAATCTTGGAGCGCGCCTATTGATGATTCTAATGTACCTGCATCAGGATGGATACCCTTATTCCGAGTTGTAAAAGTCCCAAACAGAGATACAACGAATTTTAAGAACAATACAAGTCAGTCCGAGGGAAAAAATACCGAAATAAAACGAATCATGAAGAGCGAAAGCACAGTGTACATTGATACCAAACCGCAACATCATAATTCCAGTAATATTCAAACTCCAAATGAAACAATCATCAGAAATGTTAATATCGATCTTTCTAAGCCAGAACTCAAAAGCTTTTCAGTGAAAAATATCACTATGGATGCAGAAGTGCTTGAGAAAAAAGTTAATTTCGAACAAGAAATGAAAGTTGGCAATCAGACGTTGAGGATCATACCATTTTCGGATATCATGAAGCAACTTAGAGTAAAACCAACCGATTCAAGTCCAACGGATTCGATGATTTCGTCTACAAGCTATACTTCCACAGAAGATGAATGGAATATTCCAATTACAGCTTCACCAAAGACATATGCCATTAAACTAGTGAATGGTAGCGAAATGCAGAATCATAATCTTACTAATTCATGGACTTTTACCAAGAGAATTCCCAAAGGTCGTGAAGCGTGGATTTTAGTGAAAGAAAACCAGTTCGAAAATAAGACCACATCAAATGAAAACAGAAATTCTACCAGTCGTAATTCGAAAGCTGCAGAAAACGATGGATACATCAGAATCCCTTATAAAATAATTGTTGGAAATCGCACTGCCCAGTCTGAGGACTCTGCCGGACAATCTGAAAGGAAACGTGTCGAGAATAATTCTGATACTAGATCAAATAATTCTCCAAATCTCCCAAGTAATGAATTTTCTTTCGATTTAAAAAATTGGCAAAAAGATTCTGGATGGACACCGCTGCTAAGGGCTGTTGGAAGCGTTAAGCCTAAAAAGATCGATCCTTCAGCGAACAAAAGTATTGGTGACGGTTAGAAAAATTGGATCTCAGTGAATAATCTATTTCGTCTCAGGTAACGATGGGTTTTAATTATTGGTTGGTGATTTGAAGTTTAACAGTAAATATTTATATTCCAATGATTAAAACCAGTGATTTCATTTGAAAAAAGTTTCAAATATTTGAGGCTATTCTTCTGTATTTAAAACTTTTCATTTAGTATATGCCATTTTCTTAGAAATTTAAATTTCGAACTATTCAAAACTGCATGTAAGATTTTGTTATTTATCGATCTCATTTTTTATTTTCAAAACAATAATAAAACAAGGTATTAAAACTTATAAAAAAATTAATATACTAAGGGATTCAAAATACTAATATCTGAGATTTATATTGAGGAATACAAGCAAATAGGAATGAAGTAGTTTTAACATCTTACCCTTGGGAATATTAACTGGTTTATTTCCCCCTTCTCAAAGTGTTTCTGTACTTTCATAAAAACATTCCATAACAGTAATTAGCCTTTGAACTTTTTATGCCAATGTCAACTGTAAACATGAAATTCACTTATTTTCTAAGGATCGAAAAGGGATAGAAAATAACAACCTCATGGATAATATGTAAAATTTTGGGATTAGAAAATATGTTTAAAAAAAACCGATAATTAATTTCTCTTTTTTCAAGGAAAGTAGTTTTGAATGCAAAGTCTTGTTACTTAATTGCGATCAGACAACTAGGGAGACATTTCAACTGGTACACCTTCTCCATACTTCCATGCCACACCAGTGACTATGCGAATAAATTTAATGTACATAGACATATCTTGTACTGTTGATGATTCACCTGTTCTTTACAAGACTTTCGAGAGGTCATCACAGTGATATAGTGTGATAGAATAATATGGTCAGATTTGCATTAAAGCGATTCTTTTTCGAGGGAAAAAATACTTTAGAAACATTAATAGAATCAATTTAATTATTCAGCTAATAAAGATGCATAGCTTTATTTCATCCTGCGTATTTTTCATCAAAATATGGCTGGTTTTGAGTTTTATTGGCGCAAGAGCCAACCTTGGCTAAACTGCGCCAAATCAAAATATGGCATCAAATAATTTGCATGGCATTCTGATAGTGGATGCATTTTTTGATGCCATATAAATAATATCAAGCTGAAGATCAGAAATTTAAATTTGATTTCTCTTGATTTTTATTATTATTCCCATAGAAAATGTGATAATTTTTCTAAGCTATTTCTATTAGAAAATTGGTGATTGTGCAATTATTTATTGAAATCTGTGATCTTGTTTGTGTTGTTTTATTTATGGAAAAAATGTTTTTTGTGTGTTATCGTCATGAAATTGTAAAATAGGTTTGATAGTACTTATATACAAGGAGAAATAAAATGGCTTCTATTGTCCATATTGTTTCATTTTTCGATATAAATTATTAAAAAATAACACGCGTGCCCACAAACATTTACTTTTTAACTAAGCACTGCGAAGATTAATTACAATTTTTTTTTTATAAATCGAGAGAAGAATATTCCTGTTTATTATTTTTAGAAAGTCAACTAACTCAAAAAAACAACAAAAAAAACAAAAAAAAACAGAAATAATAATTTTTTTCTTTAGATTTTTTTAATCCAACATGTCTCCTCCTAACAAACTTAATTTTACGCTGAAATCTCGAAAATTTCAATTATCAACACAAATGGATTAAACATATTTACCTCGAGAGGGCAACATTAATTTATTTTGGAAAAAAAATCTATTACATTTGTTGTATTAATGGAAGAAGTCATTTTCCCTGCCAGGTTATTGGCATCTGATAAAACCAATCAACTCATCTGCAACATAACAAAACTTTTGAAGGTAGAAATTACTTTAAAATATTTAAATATTTAGAATAATTTAAAAGGAAAAGAACGTGTCTTCCACATATAGTCACTGCACTGGATTTGAAAATTTTTATTTAATACTAGCCGCCTTTGGCGACCAGCCAATTAGGTATGTTGGTCTTTAAAATGTTCCATTATTTTATGTAACTTGTTCTCATAATAGGTTTTTTAGCAAAATATTTTTAAGCTCCAAATTTTGATAGTCATATAATTCACTTATACTGTTATGTAGGCCTTAAGTTGTTCTGATCATTGTACTACGCATCTCTCTCTCATTTTCTATCAGCGCCCGTAAAATTCAATTTTTAATTAATGGGGAAATGATGAAACTGCCATTAATATAAAGACATTTTACTGAATCCCAGAATGTCTTTTTAAAAAAATATGTGAGAATTGAAAGCAGAGTCGTCGTCGTCACTGTGCTAATTATGCCAGTTTTGATTTTACATGAAAATTCATAATTTCTGAATATATCATCTAATCAACCACTGAATTCCATATTTGATAGAAATTTCAAAAAATTTAAATTACTGAACATTCTCTATAGAGAAAAACAATGAGAGTCTCTCGGGATCGGCAAAATCAGTCAGAGGAGGCGCTTATTTCATCAATTTTTATTTCATATCAAAGGCCAACCTTCAGATATAGCATAAATAGTCGCCTGCCTCTCATCAAGTTTTAAATGAGATTTCAACCTGAAAAACTCGAGCAAATTTGTCAATTTTATTCGTCAAATGCTTTCACCACTTTGTAAAAATGTCTAGCCATTCAGAATTATCTATGTATATTATGCAAATATATATTTAAAATTATTCTTTTGTTGTATTGAACTATAGTTTTCGAAGGTGGCCGATACTATTAAATGAATGCTATTAATATAATGGATGAACAACTGGTCGACAAAGGCGGCTAATAGTAGTCAAAGTTATTAAGGAAACAATCATGTAAATAAACATTTTATTCAAAAGTAGCATATAAACTTTTTACAATCTGAAAACATGCTTCACAAAAGTTTTTGACTTTTGAAATATGCTATATGATTTTTTCATGTTTTATAAAAATTATATAAATAGTATATGAATAACAGAGAAAAGTAAAAGTGGAAATTCTAATATGGTTAGCTAATAAACCTTGGATAAATATTAGAACAACTGATTATAAGAGTTATTCATAAATTCTAGCTCTATTTAGAAAATTCGTCATGCTTAAAAACATAAAATACTGAATTTATGATCTACATAAAAAAAATTACAGAAGAAAGTTTTTAGAAATTCTAATATGAAAGTCTATAAATCACAGAAATAGAAGAAACCTACAAGACAAATTACAACAAAATAAAAATATATTTATACAATTTACATACTCATTTACTTGATAACTGCCTAAGTAATTTGAATGTTCCGGAGAAATTTGAAAATCATTCACCCATGAATAAATGAAGATAAAAAAACATCGTATGAGAACAAAAATGGTTTTTAAAAACCAGTATTGAAAACGAAATTTCTTGTTTAAAACCGTCAGATTGCTCTAACATTTTTTTGATTTTGAGTTACTCAGGGTAAGATTCTGGTCACAATAAAAACTTCAAAATATTCGGTGTGTCGCCAACAATTCAACAGCTCACTTATGAAACGAAGGACCAACTTTTTTTTATAGAAATGAGCACCATTTCTGATGATATGGCAAACAAAAGAAACAGGAATGATGCTGCGAAAAATTATGGTTCATGGTATAATGCATTATTTTTGATGGTACAGCAAAGCATGATCAACAGAAATGTTGCTCAGTGCTGCAAAAAATTGTAGTTCATAGCATTATATACTATTTCTGATGGTATGTCGAGAGAGCATGAGTATTTCTCAATGCTGTGAAAATTATTCTTTTTTCTGAGCTTTTTGAATGGAGAACGACGCATTGCACATTTGTAAACCTTTATTTCGATTTATGTCTCATTGAATGTCATAAATATCAGGATTCGGAAAAATTTGAAAATTAACGTGAATTAACAAAAAATCAAAGTGAATCTAGGAAAGGATCGCCTCCTGGTCAAGATTCAAACTAGAAATTTTTTCTTAGATGGCCTGACTTTTATTAAAAAATTAATTCTTGAAAAAATTTTCAGACTGGATTTATTTTTACCTGTACTTTTTTTATTTAATTCCCATTAGTTGTCATATTTTTTTCACCAATTCTAATGTTTCTAGATATTATTATTAAAGCACAAATTTGTTTCTAGTAATTATAATGTTTTTAATAGGTTATTTTATTAATACTACATTTTTAACTAACTTTATTTCGAATTGATTGTTGGACATACTAATTTAATATCACGTATTTTCCGACGATATCAGAGCCATCTGGTCGTTTAGATTACAAACTGAGCAATCAATAAATTTTGATTTCAAAAAATTATGTTTCATTTCCATTAATCCTGAGCTAAAATCTGCCTCACTTCATTCGTTTATGAATGATTATTTATTAAAGTCACTCCAACTGATCTTTTGCATTTTAATCTATTTAACTTTTTTTTGATAGACAACGACCTTTCGTGGACAGACAAAATGTATGAAGAATTTGTTATTGAAAACACAAAGAATACATCAAATCTCCCTTGATAGACAGCATTTTTTGTCACACAGATGAAATGAATAAATAAGTGGAAAATGTGCCATGAGAAATACGTTAAAGTTTATTTTATGTATATAAAGCACACCTTTTTAGACAACATTTCATTACGCAGTTTTGCCAATAAAATATTTCACAATCTCTTTTACCATCAAGACGGAAAATGGTTTTGCAAAAGAGTCTCTTTATCCAATTGCATAGGAATTGTAGCTGGTGGATAATAGGAAAAGTATAAGAGGAAACAATTTTTCATAAGATAACTGTCTATATATTAAGGATAAAATTTTCAAAATACACTGCAATTTTTTTTAAAAAAAGTAAATATTACCAATATTTTAATAATTTGGCTTCTCTTTGAAAGAAAATATAAAACAGAAGTGAATTAATAAAGTCAAAAATTGATAAACTTCTGTTTCACGAAAAAATTGTGTTACTTTTCTTTTTAGTGGATTATTGTTTCAGAACTGCGTTGTGTCAAGAAATACATCATTTTCTGTTTCAGATTTTCTATCAATATCTCAAAGTCTCCGACACTGTTTCTTAATATCAGGTTTCTTAATATAACTTCATCTGTCTGGCTGCCAAATTCATTAAAGTCATTCTAAACATTATTTGAAAGATATACCGTCTCATCCACAATATCATCACGCTCGTTATCAGCACAAGATCATATACTATCCTTCATTAAAGAAAAATTAAGAACAATCTTATCCACAGTAGCCTAATCGACTTGGAGTCTTCTTTGACTGTAACTATATGATCGACGGTTATTATATAGTTGGTTGTTTTTGACGTCATACGAATAACAAAATTGATACTCAACTAATAACTAGCCTTCGATTTATGGTTTTCAGTTAATTCAGAGCCAATATGAGTTAAAGCGACTGGTGGATGAATCAGTAGATGACATTTAAGACACAATTGCATTCCATTGAAAGATCATGCAATGCCATTAATATTGCTGATTTATTTTTAAAAAATAAAGTCTGTTTTCTGAGGAGTGTTGCAGAACAAATGGAAATTTTTAAATGCAAATATATTGAAGACAGATTATATGTTATCAAAGGGTATAATTCGATTTTATTTATATAGATAATTCATACTAAGGTGCCGATATTTGTCATTGCTATCGAAGCCATTTTTTTATCACGATAGAATTTGATCGTTTAAATCACCCCAAAACAGTTATTGGACTTTGATTGAAATATGTTCTTCTTATACGATTAATTGTCACTTTTTTTAATTCAATTTTCTTATAAATAACTATTGCATGAAAGCTGCTTTCTTGAAAGTGATACGATATTAATGACATAAAAATGAAAATGTTAGATTTTTATATTTAAACAATGGGAGAGGAATTTACAATCAGAAGCTCTACATGATTAAGTAATCATACTTAAAATAATAAAAATTTTTAAAAATTCATTTTTATTAATGTACTAAAAATTTAGAAATTTTTCATTTTATTCTTTTAAAATTTTTTTTTAAGCATTTTGTTTATAATGAATTATTATAGATATTATGATTTTGAAAACCTTTTTTTTTTTTTCAAATTCAAACCAGATGGTGTCACTGATAAGAATTCAAATTTTAATTACTTTTAAGTTTTTGGAAATCTAATGCTTCTACTTAAATCTTTTGGAAGCATTAATGATTTATTTTGGTTTCGTCGCTATTATTGATTAATATATATGACCAATTTGTGTTTCAAGTGGATTTCTTTTCAGTGAAAATGGGACGAAGCATTTCAAATACGGGTAGAATAACCACTTTTGTTTTAAGGGGACGTAACGATGCAGGTTAAAAATTCCTAAATTTTAAAAATTAATCTATTGCAGTTAAGGATTGAAAATATTAAAAATAGTGCGTTATCATCAATTATATACAAATGAAAAAAATTTCAAAATTCTAGTACATCAAGAAGGAGATGAAAAATTGATCATAAAATTCTAACCTTACTCAAATGAAACAATTTCAGTTAAATAATAATGTGTCTAAAATATATGCATTTTTCAAAATTATAAACTACGAAATAAAGAATTCTTTAACTACATATACGATGATAATAATTTAATGTAAGATGATTTAGTATGATTCTGAATTTGTTATAATGTTAAACAATGATATATAGAAAAACTTGCGAGGTCAAAATGAAAGAAAAATATCATTATGATATAAATGTACAAATGCGCTGATTTAAAGTATGTTTCTGTTATTTTCTTATTTTTCTTCACTATACTGGCCACTTGAAATTGAGATGCAAAGTATTGCACGATGGTGCAAAACTTGCCTTGGCACTAAGCTAGATAACTAGTGCTGTCAGCGCTCTCTGCGCTGCCGACGCTTGATGAATCATTACCTGAAAATATTAATAACAATTTTTATAAATTTGACAGTAAAATTATTGTTATCAAAAAATCGCATTTCTATTTTAAAAAACCAATTGAAATATGTCAGAAGTACCCAATTCTTTTATTTAGCAAAGCAACAACAACAACAAAAAATCCGGTTGAATTAATAAAAGTACCTTTTGTCATTTATAATGATATATAAGTAATTATAAAAGCGATTGCTTTCGAAACGATTCCGAGTTCATGGCGAAAAATGCTTGCATCTTCTTCTAAGAGCATTTACTGACAAACAGAACGATTGATTTTCGGATTTACAATTCAGAAAATATTGTTTTTTCTTATATATTATTTTCTTTTTGATACTGATTTTCTTTGCTTGTGAGCATGCATTACTTGAATTCTTATTTAAAAAAAACCCGTTTTGCTTCTGTTAAGTATAAATATCGTCTGTTTTAAATATGCAATTGAATGTTGCCATATTTAATATTAATTTTATTTTTTTCTGTTTTGGTTTTTATGTAATTTGTTTTAAGTATAAAAGTTAATGCTTCGTAATCTAATTTTTTTTTGAAAGACTGTTTTTTTACAAGTTTAAATATAACTTGCTTTAAGTATAGAAATAATTGGTTAAAAATTTAGTTTGTTTTCTATTTTTTTTCAAAAAAGCTCTTTTAATATTATTCTCAAATGCATTACATAATATTTTAAGGACAAATGAGTATACGTTTCGTTTTGACATTGTTATATGTAGGTTTCTGTCAAATATAAATATCGTCTGTTTTAAATAAGGAAATAAATATCTAGTATTTTAGTTTATTTTAATAACGTTTTTTCTATGAAGTTTAAATATCATTTGTTTTAAACATGGAAATAAATGTTTAACGATATTATTTATTCTATAATTCTATTTTTCTTTTAGCAAGTTTAAATATAGGTGGTTTTATGGAATTAATTGTTCAAAAATCTAATGTATATTATAATTATAATAATATATTTATTCAATTACATAAATGATATTTTTAAAAAAATACGGAAATTTTTTTATGTTTTGATATTTTGTGATGCATTTTGGAGCATTCATTTAAAAGAAAAAATATACAAGTTCTTGCTTTATTATTAGAGATATGTCTTCTATGACAGTAAGAATCTTCATAATTTTTTGCAAAAAACATTCAAATTATTTGAACATGTTATTTTCATTTTTACATTCTATTTTTACTTTCGGTAATTTCTATATATGTAGGTATGTCTTAACAAAGTTTGGCTCTCTGAGCCAGAATAATTTATCGAAGAATTTGAGCATCTACGGCTCAACGAAAATACATGCCTAAAAATAAAATATATGACAAGAAAAAAAAAGTCTCCTACTCTGATTAAATTCTAAAAAATTTAAAAATCAGTGCCTTTTCAAAATTGGATTTGCCTTGTATCAGCTCTGAACATATGCATAAAGCGGTTTTTAGCGGTTGGATTAAATAAAATATTGCTTATAAATGTCATTCTAATTTAAAAAAAACAATTCATTTAACTTATATAATTTTAATGATGATCTTAAATAATTCTCTATTCCTTTTAATGTCAAAATCCTTGTCACTAGCTAGTTACAAGTTTTTAATATATTTAAAACTAATAATTAAATTATTTTTTGTTCAAAATTAAAATAATAATAAATAGTAAAATAAGATAGTAAAAAACTTAAGGGAAGCACAGCGTGGTTAAATACTCTGCTCTAGTCCACTTAGCCGATTGGATAAAATGGCCGAATACACAAATTGCCACTTCAACTATTAATAGCTGACTACAATGCAGTCCATCTTTAGGGATGACGAATATTTTCAGAGCGGTTATTACGTAACCAATATCAAAAAGTCACAAATACAAGTAATCAATACTTTTCAAAGAGGGGTGTGATTCAAATCCTTGATACGATCTTACTGGTGATATTTCGATTACAGGTTTTGGATCACGATAGAAAGCAACAATCGATACGATATCACTGAAATTTGCCGGAGCGGTGACTTTACTGGAAAGTAAGAATCGATACGATCTGTCCAATGGAAGCTCTCGAAAGAAATCTGTGATTGGATTGAAAAGTGAACGGACCGGTTATTGGAATTATCGTATCGTATCATTGAATTGCATATCACTGAAATTTATCGGAGCGGTGATTTCACCGGAAAGTGCGAGGCTTCACTGGAAAGTGCGAAGTCACCGCTCCACTTTACGGGAGTGACCGATATTCGTATTTGATGATGCGCTATTCCATACAGATCATTTTTAATTGCTCGTGGCATGATTCACTTTGATTACATGTACTCTGTTTATTGCTGGCGCCATCTAATGGTAGAATATAGGACTAAAGTAAACATTTTAAAGAAATGACATATATTTTTAACTCATCTTTTCCAGAAAATGATTCACTCTAATAAATAAATTAAATAAATAGTTTTGAGAAAAAAAATAAAATTTAAGAAGTAAGCTGAAACAGATAAATTAATTCAATTAAATTAGTAAATTAAGTATTAATTACAATTAATAAATTTTATATTTAATATTAAGTAATAATTTTTAATTAAAAACATGATTGAAATAACAGATATTTGGAACGTATATTTAAAAATAACAATAGCAATATTATTTGTTATTCAAAAAATCGTGGATTATGCATCTCTATCCATCTTATCCCTATTCGCGATTTCTTCCTTCTGTTTTTCGCTATCACATCGTAGACTATATAAGGTAGCGCCATCTGTGAACATATGTGATCATTATATCTGTTATATAGTAAACTATCGTGTTCCTACTCGCTCATAAAAGGCAAAATCTGTTACCTGCTTTTAAAAAAACAAATAAATTTTTGAATTTTGGTATCTTTCTTCAGTTACGAACTCAATTATATTTTCGGTAATCTATAATCCTACCCATACTTGCACAAGACATTATGCAATATATCCATGATGTTGATCGATATTCTAAATGGTGTACAATATCGTTAAAGCGTCGTTGCAACATCGCAGAGCACAGGGCTTATAAGGCTCATTCCATTACATAAAGTTTGGCCAAATGAAAAGTACACTTTAGTCAAGTTTCGGCATTAAAAGCACAAAAAGGGTGTACTGAATTTCATTCTCGAAGAAGAAAGACCTATTTTCATAGATTGATTGTAACAAAAGAGATCAAGGACTATTTAACGGTGCCGCAACAGGCTGCTGAAGACTACACTGGCTATAAAAACTGAGAGACGACGCAAAATTTCGAAATGGATCGTTATGCATTAAAACAACATTTCGTCACATATGGTAAAGATGACCTATAGCTAACAAACAATTATTTTTCTTCTGTGATAAGGAAGTGAAGGGTACAGAGAAAAATGAAGAGGTTTTTAATAAAATAAAGGTGTTTTTTGTTAAATAAAAAAAAATTATTCTCAATTTTCTCAAGTGTGAAGAAGGATTGACAAAGAAAATTGCATCAGTTTCAATGATTTTTAAGTGACACGTTATACGTAAGCCGTAATTAAAAGAAACTTATATATATATATATATATATATATATATATATATATATATATATATATAATTATACGTGGTTATAATTAAACTTCCCCTATAGACAGCATCCTACAACGCAAACGGGTGAACGGATGGCAGACATTTGGTATATAAGCTATACGCGAGATGCACTCGCGGAATTTCGAAAAAGAATTTTTAGTTCCAAAATGTCCACTAGAGGGTGACTTTTACGGAAAAAAATTAAATTTAACACAATAAATGACCTAAACGGAGTATAGAAACAATATTAACAATCCAAAACACGAATGATGAGTAATACAATGTAAAACCGGGAAAAGCTGTCAGTTCTAATAAAAAATTTTTTCGAGATTTGCATGCTAGTAAAGAAGAGAAAGCTTTATGCGAAATGGGTTAGAGTATGAAACGTTTTCAGACGTCATGTTTTTTGTCGATGTTTCCAGCTGTAATGATGACATTATTTTTAGTTGAACGTTCGTTATTGGTGAAGCTTTTTTACGAAAACCAAGGGAAATGCTTCTGCTGCAATTCGTGAATTTCATCGTTTAAAGAACCTACGGCGTGGACCAATGACTATCAAAAGTATCCGGGCCATGATTAAGACATTTGAAGCGACGGATCACAGTAGGAGTTCAACCTGGAAGAGGCCGTAAACCTGTCACACCGGCACTTGTCGATGGCGTCAAGACAGCTGTTGCCGCACAAATTTTGCAGGTGAATGAGGGTGGCAATATGAGCATCTTTCTTTACAGCATCCTGGACACGATTAACAACTGCTCCTCTTGTGTAATTTCGTCCAAATCTGTTCTTGTTTCTTCAACCTGAACTGCTTTTTTACCTCAAACAGCGTAGTGTTACTTTTTCTTACCTTTATTTAATGTGGTTCGATGACAAGGCGATGAGAAACTAGTCAATAAATGTTAATATTGTTTCTGTATTCCGTTTTGGTCATTTATTGTGACAAATTTAATGTTTTTCCTTAAAAAGCACCCTCTGGTGGACATTTTGAAACTCAAAATTTTTTTTTTTCGAAATTCCGCTAGTGCATCTCGTGTATAGCTTATATACCAAATTTCACTGCCATCCGTTCACCCGTTTGCGTTGTAGAATGCTGTCTATAGGGGAAGTTTAATTATAACCACCCTGTATATATATATATATATATATATATTTAAAATATAAAATGTGGAAATTCCATTATTAAATTCAAAGAAATTTTAAATAAGATTTGGAATATAATAAACAAAACTTTACTTCGAAAAGTATTTTGTCTTCTTTGCCTTTTCCTGAAATAAAAAAAAAGGAATTTATTATTTTATAAAAGAAAATACATGGAAACAGAATTCATAATACATGGATTCTATCCCAAAAATATCAATTTAATCAATCAAAAGATCATTTTCATCGCAAAGCCGTATCAATTTTAAATTTACAACAAAAGTAAAATTTATTACTTAAAAATATAAAAGAAATAAATACAAATATTTAGAATATATACACGCGTATAAGAATTAAAATAATGATACTAGTGTATATGGTGCTGAAAAATAAGGCATGCAACATCATCTGGTTCAAAAATTATATGCATATGAAATACTGTTTCCATTAGACAGATTCCAATCGACACCAAAGTTATGTGCATGCATCGATTCCACCATTAACAGCAGACGTATTATTGATATGATTTTTCTGATTTTTACTTGAGAAAACGAAACAGTTCCCAACGAAATAGTGCCATATATAAAAAAGAATTGTCGCAACGGATAATTTCTTGATTATCTGAGTCCAGAGAAAATTGTATTATGTATGCAAAGTAGAGTAAACTAACTAACAATTCATTGCTTTCATCAAGCTTAAAAAAACAGAGATAAATTTTTATATATGCAAAGTAGAGTAAACTAACTAACAATCCATTGCTTTCATCAAGCTTAAAAAAATTTTTTATATATGCAATTGCAATATACGCATCAAGGGGGTATATAGGACGTTTCAAAATCATTGCCTACATTTTATGAAACGACCGAATATATAATTTACAATCTTGGTCTAGTTAGTCGCAAAAAATTTACTACACATTTCTGCAACTCAATTTGGAAAATGGCAGAAGGAAATTATCCTTTGGGACAATTCAACTGATTGGATGCTATGATAACCTAATTTCTCCTGTCTGTACTCTTCCAGATGGATCATATTATGAACCATCCATTATATTATTCCATCAATTTAGTGAGGATTTCTACAGTTACAGTTGCCATAGGAGAAACACCGAATGCATTTGCTAATGAATTATCTAATATGTCTACGGCATGAAAACTATTTGCATCACTACTGGTCTCTTCATTTTTTAATATATTATATACATGTTTTCCTTAAACGTGTTTCTTAAATTAATAAGTTTTTACTTCAACACTTATTTTTCATTTTTATGTTTTGTTATTTTAGAAAACTGCAACTATTGTCCCAAGCATTTCATGGTTTAAATTGTCACCATACATTCCATGATTATTGCTGCTCTCCAGATACGTTCCATCACACCTTTAAGTGTGTAATAATAGTTTTAAAACACTCTATCTCTGCAATGCTTAGAATAAAAAAAATATCACTTTTCTCACCTCCTCGTATAAAAAAAGGCGACTCCACCAGTTACTGTCAACAGTACAAGAATCACACCAGCTGCTCCTCCAGAGTACATGGTGATTTTATGAGAATCTCTTTCATTGCTGAAAATGTCTAAAGACAGAGAGAGAAAACTTTAAATACCGAAGAATTGCAATTTCCATCTTTGATAGACGTAATGTAAGAAATGAGATAACTTTGGGAATAACAAGTAAATTATGTATTGTGTCAATATCATCAATCTCGACATTGGAATCGTAGGATAAATCAGCATTGAAAATACATATGAAAATTTATTAATTTCTTTTAGAAATTTTTTAACGCTTTTTTTGGTAGTTTTCTGAACGAGTCGGAGAGATAAAGGATGTTGCAATGAAAATTTTCTGAAAATCAAGGTTCGGTGCAGTGGGTGTACAGCGAATAAAGTCCAACATGCTCAGTAACAAATAATGACGGTTTTATATACGAAAACAAAAATACAGAAGTAATAAAACATAATTCAAGTCTACACAAGAACAGAGCTTGCAGTAAACAGCAGCACAGAACAAGGTCTAGTACACAAATTGGTAATAAGCAATCTTAATGCACAAAGCTCTCAGATAGAAGTCGCTGGTGAAAAATTTCACTAGATTAGTCACGTTTCTCGACTCTATCTGCTACTCTCAACTGACTATCCGCTTGAGCTGAACTCAACTGTCGACCCACTACTAACTGATTCTCAAAACAATATAAATAACTTCTAAACAATATAAAAACTTCTAAAACGAACAATATAACTAGAGTCCTAATATATCTATTTCAAAGATTCTTGCAATTTCTGGAATTTTTGATTTTTATCACCAAGGTCGCCGAATTCTTCGCCAAACCGCCAAAGCCGAGAGACATTGACTCGGTAACCATTTAGCATCTACCATTTTAAATTGTCCTTACAAAAAATTTACTGCACTGGAAATAAATATTATAAATTTGTAACCGTATAGATTCTGAATTTCGTCGCACTGTAAATAAAATTATGAATTATTTAATAGAAATCAATAATTGTTAAATGTTTTAGCTTTTATTTGATGTTCATTTATCGAGAGGTCACTAAAAGACATAATTCCATTTTAATTGAACCAAGCGGGTGTTCTTTGGCGAATAACTGCTGGGATATGGTTAATATACAGATAACAGAAAATCGATTTTGAATTCTGGATGCCTTTTTATCCCGACTATTTTAAACAAAATGTTACAAATTTCGCAAAAATTACGAGCCACATTTTCTTGATTTAAGTTATCGCATTTCTGAACTTTTGCATTTGCATGCATATAAAAATATAAACCAACAGAGAGTCAACCCAATGACGGAAATGTTTCCAAATTTGTTATCTATATTTTAGATGCTAAGCCTGTATACCAAATTTCACAAACCTGACTTTTTGTGTTTTGTAGCTATCATGTTGACTTATAAGCGAACAGTTAGACAGATAAATTGCCTATGAATGAATTTCGTTCAAAATCTGTCAAAAATTTACAAATTTAGTCCCAATTCCTCATAAAGGGTTAAAGGGTTTTTGAGTTATCGCATTCACAGGCTGATAGACAGACATAATATCAAAAATATGTTTTTCCAATATGGAGGATTGAAACGTGGCAATTCATCAGTATTTCAAGTTCGAACTTTTTATGATTACAATACTTCCACTATACTTCGTACGCGATAAAGTAAAAATGTGTTTTTCGAAGTCAGGGAAATCTGAAAAGATTTATCAAAATTCTGAGTTTTTATTTTTGACGATGGCAATACTTTTTCTTTAAGTACATAGAATACGAGAAAGTATAAAAAGCCTTCTGGATGGCTAAAAGCAAATGACACTGAAATAAAATTTTGAATAATACTTGAAAATTGCAACGAAAGAATTCGGTTATTTATGTTATATATCTCATTAGATATAATTTTTCAAAACGTATCTAACCTATTTTAATAACCTGGTCATCAGTCACAAATTCAGTAGTACAAGAATTTAATATTGTCGGATTAATTTTTAATGAATATTTCTGATGAGTTCTGAAATTATTCAGGGATAAGAATTCATAGAAATTTTGCTTACTTTCGCGTGTAACAGTTTCATCGTTGATACTTCCAGTAATTGCAGTAAAGTCTGAAAAGATTCAATACTATTAACAGTTATAAGTGTAAATTCTGATTTAAAAAAATAGCTTTAAAAAATTAAAATGACTGAAAAAACTGATACAACGAATTAAAAAATATTTTCGCTCAAATTAAAAAATTTTTTTTTCCCGGAAGCTGTTTGTACATTAGAGTCATAAGTATGCATATATAACTGATAAGTACTTAAAAACTCAATCTTAATCTTAAAAACTTGAGAAAAATATAATATTAAAAAAACAAGTGTTTAAAACCCACGCTTTTCTTATTTTATTTAAAAATGGAAAATAAATTTTGTTGGGGGGAGGGAGTTGAAGAAAAATATATGGAACAGCTCAAGATACTGATATAAATCTCCAAAGCATATCGGATTTAAAAAAATTTCAAAAGTGTTTAACTTTCTAATTAATGAGATTTATTAAAATATCCGGAACTAATGCTTTGACATCCATATTTTTCATTAAAAAAAATTCTCTCTTGAAGTGCAATAACAAAAGCGAGATCCAAAAAGTTATGACTTCTTTATTTTCTGTATTCGGTATGTTAACATATTTTTAAAATCAATTTTATGATAATACATTTTTGAACATGGCAGAAGAAGAAGGTATGATGCCAACATGCAATCTTCACTTAAATAAAAAGCCAGCAGTGTTTAAACAGGATTGTTGTGTACCTGTTTGATTATGGTAGCACCATAAATTCTTACTGCTGCGGTCTGGTGAAAATGGAGAAAATTCTAAACATTTAAAAATGGTTTTTCAAAAAAGTATGGCATGGAATCAGAAAAAGAATATGTTAAGAGATATATTTAAAGATGAAATTCAGCAAAACAGAAATTTTGGAAAAGTGAGGATATTCCAGACACCATATCGCATAAAGCAACAAGAATATGAAAAATACATTATATTCACAGACTAGAAAAAATTAAAGTAGGAAATGGAGCGTTATAGGCATTGGGTAATTAAAGTTTGCAAGGAATCCCAGAGATTCTAATTAGGGTGTTCTGTAGCGAAACGAAAAGAAGGTGACTAACATTTCAGCAGAAAGTTCTCCTGCTACTGTAGTAGGAACTTATATCTCATAAATGAAATGCAAATTCGAAATAAAGTTTTATTGAGAAACATTTAAAAAGGAGAGAGAATGTTTAAAAGCAACACCAACAAAAAGAAACAAACGACGAATGAAATGCTGCTTACTTTTGTTTGTAATAGTTATAGTAGTCATTTCCTCTGATCTGGTAGTAAGATCTGGAGATACATTAAAAACATGGAAATAAAAGTAGAAAAATTGAAAATAAAATTTTATTGAAAGACATATATATATATCTCCTGTAAATAAAATAAAAAAAATCAATTAAGAACAATACGATCGATACCAACCTTCAGCCGAGAACGATTTAGTAGTCACTTCCTGTATCGACGTAGTAGGATCTACAAATACAAGGTGGTATCAAAATAAAATATATTGGAAATAAACGTTTCATTAATAGGTCTACAAATCAAGTAAGTGAAGATAAAAAGAAACGAAAAAGAAACACAATATGATAATGCAAACAATTTAGTGACGTTAACAATCGGTTGGAATAGTTTTTGTTGTTGCATCATTTGTAAGTGTAATGAGATTTCAAAAAACAAGATGGCATCAACACAAAACATATTTGAAAGAAACGTCATATTAATAGTCATACTAATCATGTACGTAAATCCAATCTATAAAAAAACTAAGAAAATGAAACGAATTATACGAAATCAACCTTTAACTAGAATAATTTTAGTAGTAATATTCTCTGCATATGTTGTAGGACCTAGAAATAAATGACCTAATACATATTTGAACTATCATTCTCGTAAACAATTAACCATGTACATAAATGTAAGAAAAAATCAGAATAAAATAATGCAAAGGAGGTGACCCCAACCTTCGGTTGGAATAGTATCCGCAGTCGTGTCGTCGGCTTGTGTCGTAAAATCTAAAAATAGAAGATAATGTTGATTTAAGGCATATAATAAATAAACGCCTCATTAGTAGTTAATAATGCAGGCGATTATGAAAAAAAAATTAGAAAAAGATAGTTAATTTAATGAAATGATACCAACCTTTTGTTGGAATAATATCCGCAGTCGTGTCATCGGCTTGTGTAGTAGAATCTAAAAATAGAGGATAAAGTTGATTAAATGTATATACTAAATAAACGCCTCATCATTAGTTAATCATGCAGGCGAATATGAAAAATAATTAGAAACACATAGTTAATTGAATGAAATGATACCAACCTTCGGTTGGAATAGTTTCAGCAGTCGTTTCGTCTGCTGGTGTAGTAGAATCTAAAAATAGAGGATAATGTTGATTTAAGGCATATACTAAATAAACGGCGTATTATTAGTTAATCATGCAGGCGAATATAAAATAAAAATTAGAAAGTGATAGTTAATTTAATGAAATGATACCAACCTTTTGTTGGAATAGTATCCGCAGTCGTGTCATCGGCTTGTGTAGTATAATCTAAAAATAGAGGATAAAGTTGATTAAATGTATATACTAAATAAAAGGCGCATTATTAGTTAATCATGCAGGCGAATATGAAATAAAAATTAGAAAGAGATAGTTAATTGAATGAAATGATACCAACCTTTTGTTGGAATAGTATCCGCAGTCGTGTCATCGGCTTGTGTAGTATAATCTAAAAATAGAGGATAAAGTTGATTAAATGTATATACTAAATAAAAGGCGCATTATTAGTTAATGATGCAGGCGAATATGAAATAAAAATTAGAAAGAGATAGTTAATTGAATGAAATGATACCAACCTTTTGTTGGAATAGTATCCGCAGTCGTGTCATCGGCTTTTGTAGTATAATCTAAAAATAGAGGATAAAGTTGATTAAATGTATATACTAAATAAAAGGCGCATTATTAGTTAATCATGCAGGCGAATATGAAATAAAAATTAGAAAGAGATAGTTGATTTAATGAAATGATACCAACCTTTTGTTGGAATAGTATCCGCAGTCGTGTCATCGGCTTGTGTAGTATAATCTAAAAATAGAGGATAAAGTTGATTAAATGTATATACTAAATAAAAGGCGCATTATTAGTTAATCATTCAGGCGAATATGAAATAAAAATTAGAAAGAGATAGTTGATTTAATGAAATGATACCAACCTTTTGTTGGAATAGTATCCGCAGTCGTGTCATCGGCTTGTGTAGTATAATCTAAAAATATAGGATAACGTTGATTTAATGTGTATAATGAATAAACGCCTCATTATTAGTTAATTATGCAATTGAATATGAGAAAAAAATAAGATTAAGATAATTAATGGAATGAAATGATACCAACCTTCTGTTGGAACAGTTTCCGCAGTCGTGCCGTCGGCTTGTGTAGTAGAATCTAAAAATAGAGGATAACGTTAATTTAATGTGTATAATAAATAAACGCCTCATTATTAGTTAATCATGCAGGCGAGTATGAAAAAAAATAAGAATGAGATAATTCAAGTAAATTATACCAACCTTCAGCAGTAGTATCGTCTGATTGTGTAGTAGAATTTAAAAATAGAGGATAACGTTGATTTAATGTATTTAATAAATAAACGCCTGATTAGTTAATAATGCTGGCGAATATGAAAAAAAAATAAGAAGATATTTAATTTAATGAAGTGATACAAACCTTCGGTTGAAATAGTGTCAGCAGTCGTGTCGTCAGCTTGTGTAGTAGAGTCTTAAAATAGAGGATAACGTTGTTTTAAAGTTTATACTAAATATACGCCTCATTATAAGTTAATCATGCAGGGGTATATGAGAAAAAATAAGACTAAAATAGTTGATTGAATTAAATGATATCAACCTTCGGTTGGAATAGTTCCTGTAGTCGTGTCGTCTGCTTGTGTAGTAGAATCAAAAAATAGAGGATAACGTTGATTTAATGTATATATTAAATAAACGCCTCATTATTAGTTAATCATGCAGGCGAATATGAGAAAAAATAAGAATGAATGAAATGATAAGAAGTGAATAAGAATGAAAGAATGATAAGAATTGAATGAAAGAATGATAAGAATTGATAAGAATGAAAAAATAAGAATTGAATGAAATGATACCAACCTTTGGTTGGAATAATGTCAGAAGTCGTGTCGTTTGCATGTGTAATAGAATCTAAAAATACAGGCTAACGTTCATTTAATGTATATGTTACCGTTAAAGTATATAATGCAGTTATTTCATAGAATACCTAGTTATTCCATGAAATAACTTATCGTGTCCGTTAAAGTGTGTAATATGTTATTAATTTGACACTTTAACTAGTTATTCTATGAAATAGCTAGGTATTCCATAAATTAACTAATGAGAGAAAGTTAAAGTGTAAAATAAAAAATTGATCTAAAATTGAAATTAAACTAATGATAGACAATTAAAATTAAAAAAGAAGCAATTTATCTCATTTATGCAGCATATAAATGGTATTTATGGAAACGTACCATAAAATCATTTGTTACAACAAGGATTACTAAAATGACACTTGGAATTACAAAGAACATTATTTCTAAAACAAAAACATTTTTTATTTCTAAAACAAACAAACAAAAACATAAATGCAGTAGGGGTGGAAGGTAAATGTATTTGTCGTGCGAGATATATGATATAGATCATTTTGCACTTTAACATCCTGCAGATCGTTATTCTATGAAATAACTAGTTAAACCAAGAAATGCAAGAGAGTTTTTCACTTTAACGGACACGATCAGTTATTTCATGGAATAACTAGGTATTCTATAAAATAACGTATTTCATACTTTAACGGTAACATATATACGAAATAAAAGCCTGATTATTAGTTAATCATGCAGGCGAATATGAAAGAAACAATAAGAATGAGATTGTTAATTGAATGAAATGATACCAACCTTTGGATGGAATAGTTTCAGCAGTCGCATCGTCTGTTTTTGTAGTAAAATCTAAAAATTAAGGATAACGTTAATTTAATATATATTCGAAATAAAAGTCTCATTATTAGTTAATCATGTATGCGAATACTAAAAAAAATAAGAATAAGATAGTAAATTGAATTAAGTGATACCAACCTACGGTTGAAATAGTTTCAGCAGTTGTGTCGTCTGCTTGTGTAGTTGGGTCTAAAAATACGGGCTGTCATTAATACAATACGAATATGAAATTAATGCTTCATTTAGAGAAATGGCAATACGTAGGGAGTGAAACAAATTCAAACGAAAATAATGAGATGGAATATGTGATACCTTTCGCTGTGAACGTTTTATTGGTTACATCTTCTTTTGAGGTAGTTGTACCTAAAAATAGAGAAATAATAAAATGAATAAAATAGCAGTTTGGAAATATTGACTTTTAGAAATATATTATAATTGGAAGTACAATGTAATTTATTATAACTGGAAGATAGAATTTTTCTTCAATAATTATGCAAATGATATATATTAATGAAAGAAGCTATTAATAAGATATATAATAAAGTGGCATGAACTACAAAATTTATTCAGTTTTCACAATTGTTCCAGCTTTTAGCATAGTAAGATCAGGAACTGATGGAATGTTAATTTGATATAATTATTTTATCATACGTGTCGAGTACGCGAATGAAACAGACATGGTAAAAATAATCGTTTGTGATGACGAAGGGTGCAATAGCCACCCCCCTTTTTTTTTGTAGATATTGCTATCACTTCCCTTGTTGATGTTGTAGGATCTAAAAATGCAGGTTCCTATTAACAATACGTAAATTTTACATAATATTTATTAACAAGTAATACAATGAAGTATGTTAGCTGATCGAAATGATTTGTGATGACAACACGATTTAAGAAAAATAATAAGCCCTGCCTTTGCTTGCAGTAATTTATTCAATAGCATTTTCTATTGGCATGGCAGAAATTGGTAATAAAAGATTTTATTACGACTATGTAAATCTGAACTAATGGTTTGATTGACGTATATATCAGTCATAAGCGTTTACGATAAATTATTCAATAAATAATATATTATCTACCTTTTGTTGAAGTTGTATTATTTGCCAACGGATTCTAAAACCTTCCGCTCTTTTGCGCAAGCGTTAGGATGGATCTCATTCGTCAAAATAGGGGTGAGAGGAAAAATGAAAGGATGAGATGTTTACATTTAACAATAAAGTCTACGTGGATTACTCGTGGACTTATGAGGCGTAAACATTGTAGATAATTCGCAATACAATAGCAAAAAGATACTTATTCACCATAAAATTTTAAACGCTTTTAGTTATGGTAAAGGGCATAAACATTATTTCATCATAAGATCAAGTTAAAACTTGGTGACTTACTTTTTTAGAAAATAATACAGTTTTTTTTTAATGTTAAAATACTTCTTTTTTGATATTTTATTGAATTTTTTGACAATATTTTAAGATAATTGAGAGTTTACTCCATTAAAAACTTTTTTTTTTTCATTTAAGGAGTTGCTGTAAATATAGAGCGTCTTAAGAATACTATAAATATTATTTTTAAATCGTATTTTTAAAAAAAATTATTAATATTGACTTTATTTCTTTAAAAATATTATTATTTTATGTATATCACATGAAATAATTAGCAGAATTTGAACCAGCACTTGAATTAACCATATAAACAATCAACATGCAATTTTCAATTAAAATAAAATAGTCAGTCAAAAACGACACATACGTGAAAAATAATTGAACGGAAAAGTATCTTTTAGGGGGAAAATATCAATGAGGAAGAATTCCATAAATGTGCTCATCTCATAATGAGGGAGAAACGTTGAAAAGTGGTCGTCTCAGAATACTGAAACGAACAGTATCAATAATTTAACCAGTTTGTGTTGTTGTAGCTGATAATATAAGAATGATATTTTAATATATTTATGTTCAATAAAAGTCTGAAGGATAATTATGTAAACATATATTTGCACACACAAAAATTGTGCATGAATTCGAAAAATATGTTTCCTACCTTTGGTAGTTTCTTCAGTTCTTATCTGAATTGTTGAAGTAGGAACTAAAAGTATAAGAGCTTATGAGAAACAGTGCAAACTTCAAAGCAAAATACAAGTACGCCAATGAAACATTTTTGCTCGGCAACATGAGAATGACTCTATGAATGTAACATTACCTACCTTGAACTGAAGTAGTTTCTACTGTCATATTCTCTGTTGTAGAAACTGAAAATAAAGGCTTCATTCATAAGAATATCAATAAGGTATATGAATGAAAAAATACTAAATAAGGACAGAAACGAGACAAAATTTTATATACACAGTGCCTCGCAATTACCTTACAAATTCGGTGTAGTACGGATTTTCAATCTCAAAGGATAAAAAGCGTCCAAAAAGCAGCTATTTCAAACTCTCAGATTTCGAGAAAATTGCATTAAAAAAAGACGACGATGTCACGCCCAATTCATTTTAAAATTGTCTTATTTCATGAGAATTTTAATACATATCGTCATAAATAAAATCTATTCGAAATATGAAAGTTTTTTTATTCTTGATATATTGATCTACAATACCAGAAAACAGATTTAATTGTCACGGATTTTGCATAGTTGTTAAAAGTTAAATGAAAATCGGTTTCAGCTACCATTCCATGACCAGCACAGTTATGCATTGATATGCATTATGGTGTTTATGACTTGTTACTCCTATAAACATTGTTTAAAAACGTTAATGGACCTGGCTCATTTCACCATTCACCATGGTTAGAATCTTGCCTTAATACAAGTCGATGTTTTTGAATTGATTCCCTGTAAACACCATTAAAAAAAACACCTGGATGGACAATGAAACCATTCAACAACGGATACAATCAGGCACTGATATACATAGTCTGATTTTTCTTCTTCTTTTAGATAGATTCCTATAGGAAGACTATCTATTCCAATGATTCTCATAACAAGACTTTGGAAAAATTTCTTCAGTTCTTTACCGATGATGTTCCTTAGAATGCTCGAAATGCTGCGGTTTGTTAGAATATAGTCAGAGAGCATTTAGATTTTCATCCTCATTAAAAAAAGGATTCAAAATAACCCACAGACGTCAAACTGAGATGGTTTATGCAAATTAGGAAAACAGAGCAGAGTGACTTAACACAGAGAATATTATTGTAAAGCAAAAGATGTTCAACATGACTGTCCAATGAGCCGTGTAACTACGCCTATTACAGCTGAGTGTAGCATGTCATCAATGCCACCGACGACCCATTGAAAGACATCTTTAAGTTCCCCCAAAGTGGCTGGTGAGCTCCAGCAGACACGAGACTAGGTATCTTCACAACCAAAAGACTGCTGGAGTAAGATCTGGCGATCATGAGGGCCACTTTATCTTACATTCTCTGCTTAACTCTCAGCCCTCAGAAGCATCTATGAAGGCAATAATTGTAATAATTGTACTTTATTATACGGATGCAGTTTCAAGATTCCTTGCAGCTTCGGATCGACGTTTTCGAAATCTCCGTTATTCTCTCAGAATCACGCGCGCTGCTACCCTACGTTGACGTCTTGGCTGGCAAGTTTCCCATGACACTTTGTGCAACAAGAACGTGATTCCCATTGATGGAAGGTCTGCCACTTTGTAGACGGCCCTGCAAACTCCTTGTTTCCACTAATTTCAGTATCCCATTCAAGGAAATAGGGCTTTTATTTGCCTTGATTACTTCCATTTTCGCAATGCTTTAGTTGTGGATTCACCGTTCTTATAGAAAAGTTTAACCATTAACGATAACATGCTCTGGCATCGAAAATTGGATAAATGTCCAGCTTTTATAGCTATCGTGATTTGCATAAACCGACTAGGTTTGACGTGTAAGCGCCATCTATCGATCATTTTTAGAGTCATTCTTAATGGGGAAAAATCCAAAGACTTTTTTGAACATATTCCCGTAAGCAGCTATTTTTTTCTTACTTTTTTTTTAATTTATGATTTTTTGAAGTATTATGGGTCATCCTGCATTGAAGAAGATTTCACCTACAACCACGTCATACTGATAGAATTAAAATTCTGAAACATTGTTTCAGAATTCTGTTCAAACTCAGTTGAATTGTCAGGAAATGTATCAAAATGAAAGGAAAAAAATCATCTCATCGTTTGTTCCTTTAAACTGTTGGACCTGTCTTCCAAAACAGGCCACTTTATAAGTTCGTTGATATAGAAGTGGAACAGGGGTTGGTGAAAACATGTTTTCTGCGTTTTAATAAAAGATTATTGATCTAAACGGAAGAATTTAAATAGGAAATTTATAGAGCTTATAACAAATTTACGAATGTTAAGATACTTTAATCAGGTCAGTAATCAATTAAAAAAGCACAAATTTGCAAATTAATTTTTAAAAAAATGTATTAAAACTGTTGGAATTCCACATAACCATTTTTTTTTTCGAAGAATGGCAAAATTTTGAGTTTGATGTCTGCATTATTTTTTTTTTTGGAAAACTTAATTTTGTTTGAAAAAAAAAAAAAACATTGTCAAAAATGTCTGAAAAAATACAGATATCGATATGAAATTTTCACTAGGTTTTCTTTCTGTGTAACACATACTTAAGAGGAATTGAAAAAATATTTACTAAAATACGATAAATTAGTAAAAAAAAAAAAAAAAATTGAAATAAAAATGTTTTATTTTTTTTTTAAAAATTTTCATCACTTGATTAAATTATAGCAATATTTGACGATTCATTTTATAGATCTTAAACTTTTGCTAATAAAATTTCCTTCTCTGATTAAAAGCTTATTTAAAAGTAAATAACCAATATTTTAACTTTCTTACTATTTCATACCTTTATCCAATCCAATATCACATAGAAATGATTTCGAATGATTAACCCAACAATTTAAAGTAGTAAGTACAGCTCAAATCATTTTTTTTTTAATCCTAGAGATTCCAAGTTTGAGGATATTCAGATCGAATGAACTAAAAAACGACATTAAATTGTCGACAACTATGTGTCATGATGGTCATAAGAATATAACAGTATGTAAAAAAAGCTTTATATTAATGTCTCTCTGCAGCTTAAGTATTGGACGAAAGCGAAATTTTAGTCCATAGATTTAAGACAAAAACTATCTTGAAAGCCCATTTAACGGGATGTTTTCATGGACTTTTTTTACTGTGATATTGTCATTCATTCAAGCTCAAACAAAAATGTTAAAGAAAGACATTTATTTTAAATAAAATGGACTTAAATCATTTATTGACGCCATAATTCGATGCAAAGATGATTTAGAATGCAAACATATCCTACTTTAGTTACAGATATTTCACTAAATCAAAACACTAACATATTTCAAAAACAGATGTTATCTAATTAGACAGTTGCGGAAAACTAAATAACTCGGGAATTAATGAAGTATATATTTGTAAATCATTTTTATAATATTAATTTCTGATTGACATACAATAGAAAATATCAATATTTAGGAATTAGAAAAAAAAAGAGGGAACAAGAAAGGAGGTAGAAAAACTTTTTAATGTCGAATTATTGAATTTATATAAGAATAAATTAAATCTTAGCAGCAGTATTCGTATGTGTGATAATAAGTAATTTTGGATAAGATTTGAAATGAGTCATAGCAAGATTCAGATAATACTAAATAAATGGAATCGTTATTTCTCCAATGTACACAAATCATACGAAATATTAAGAACTCATCGAGAGTTTTAGAATTACAGCAAAAATCACACTGACTGGTGGTTGCCACATTTTACGAGCAACATCTATAGAAAAATTCTAATTTGAAATAGGCTCGATTAAAAGGTATATAATACTATATACTTTTATGTAGCCTATTTTCGCTTTCTTCAAGGATCAAATAAAAATTTGAAGCAGTAAGATCTTACATTTTCTAGAAGACATATCTTCAGTTGTTGCTTCCGTTCCTGGATCAAGCTCTGTAAAATTTAGAAAATATTTCATAAACAATAAAATGTTAATAATAACTAAATAATTAAATAAACTCTTAGGAATTCAAAAATAGATTTATTAGCACAACACTTTAAGAGATATAAAGAATTACTTAATAGATATTATCATATGCTAGAAGGCAAACATCAATTTAAGGATTAATCGCTGTTATAGATTTTTGTAAAATAATAAAAAATTTCTGCGTACAAAGCACATATAGAGAAACAATTGTGAAGGAAAACAAATTTCAGCCTGGAATTGCGATGAGTTTCATAAGTGGCGTAGTAATTGTTCATATTATTTTCTGTAGAATAGTAACAGTCAAATGTAGAAGGTTTGCGATTGTTTCATCATATGTTTTATAAGCTGAAAATAATTAAAAAAGGTAATTAATAAAACTGCAAAATACTGTTAGCAATATTGAGAAGGGCTGGAATTTTTGAAATCACCATTCAATCAGAGGAAAGAAGATATAAAAGAAACCAATATGATAGAAATAGCCGTCAAACAAAGGTTAACCGAATGCAAAAATAGGCTTAACCTTTGTCAGATAGGTAATCTTTTTGGAAGTTGATGTTCAAATTTTCCTCAACTATTGTTTCACAAAAATGATTTTTATCTTAAAACTCAAAAAATTACCTTTATAATGATGCATTTTTTTATTTTTAATGATTTTTTCAAATATAATTTGATACAAAATCGGTATCAGAATTAATGTTATTATGAAATTCAAACTTATTCATAAAAATATAAAATAACATGTTTTTGCCAATGTTAAAATTAAGATTGAAAAAATTGACTTTCTTAGACATTAACTCACTCCTGCTTTTATTTCTTAAAACATGTATTACTTAATTTCTCAATGGGATAATTTGTAGTACAGATATAATTAAAATTATGTTTTTCAATATTATTAAGAAACAAAATGAAATTTCAAAAACAAATGCATTCCCTTTTAATAACTTAATAGTCTAAAAAAAGACTTGGCGAACAAGCTGAACACTAAAGACGGCTGATTTGTTTAAATAACGCATAGATAAATTAGCTTCGATTACATATTGTGAATGAAATTCTTACATGTTGTTGTTTCTTATGGCACTTAAGCCGGAGGGGAGCGTCTCTTGTTTTTTATAGTAGCGCCAACTAGAGCCAAGAGTACGACTTTGCCACTCACGCATCACTCATTCGCTTGCACAATCCCTTTTTACAGGAGGACACATTCACACATCTCACAGATAGAACAAAGGAAGAACAACCATGCCCAAACCGGGACTCGAACCCAGGACGCCCAGATCGCGGGGAAGACGCGTTACCCCTATGCCAGGACGCCGGCAAATTCTTACATGAAAGTATATGAAAAAAGTCGAGCGGAGATTTTTTCCCAGAGCAAATTCTTAACAAAAATGGCGCACAAATATATGCTAAAGAGATTTTTCTTCTTTTTATTTACGAAGAAAGCATAAAAAGAGAAAAAAGAAATACTGTAATCATCAAGAAATTCGAACTCTAGATTTCCAAGATTTTTTCACCTCTAAGACCATCCTTAGTTCGAGAAAACAGTTTTGGGAGTTAGGTATGTATCTGTCAGCATGTGAGTAAGAAAATTAAAAAGAAAACCACAAGTAGGTGAACGAAAACTCAAATATTCCTTCACGATTAGAATCGTAAATATTTATTTAACAGAATAAATTTAGCTACTGATTGATTTTTTTTGTTGGCCTGTTAATTTAAGTGTAAAAGAGTGTGATACTCAAAAAACCATCTGAAGAAAATAAATGCATGCATACTACATACTAATTTATCTTCTCTAAGCATGAAACATGCAATCTTCTGAAAGTGTATGAGTACACTGAATATCTCAAAATATCAAAGTATACTAAAATTATTTATATTTAATTTTATCATAAATTTCAAGCATTAGCTCTAAGGAAAGAAAGAAAAAATTCTTACTTGTTTCACAGTTTTTTCCAAAATATGAAGATTTACAGGCGCATTCATAATCATCCTGTCCAATAATACTACATGTTTCATTATTCTGACACGGATTTGGTGAACAAAGATCTGGAATAATATTTATTTAAGTCAAAAATATTTATCATTTCCTGAAACGAAATATTTATTTTCCAAAGTTTTTATTATCTTTTATCTAATTGTAGATTATCATCAACTCAGAAACAAAAAAAAACAAAAAAAAAGAAGGTGCAAACGATTTTTTCGCTCAAGAATTGAAAAAATATCTTCTTTCTCCTTCGAAAAAATATTGACTTCTGATGAAAAATTTTACACTCAAGGTCAAGTGTTGAATTTATTACATTTCACCTGCTTTATGGGTTTAATATTCGTTATTTATTTAATCAAGCGGCCTTAAGTGGGAATTCAGGTGTGCGCAGCGATGGGATTTGATGGCGTATATTTTATCGAGAAAGTTCAAGACCTGTTAATTAACTAGTTAATCCATGGATTAACTTCCACTCTAAACATTTTTTTATTGCACCAAACCATTTAATTACACCATTAGTTGTTTATATAAGTAATACCTACTTTCTAATCCTTGTATCGCCACCTTTGCATCACTTTTTCATAGTCTGCTTGACAAAGAGTACATTGAATAGTTGCTTCCGTTTTCAAACTGATTTTTTCTGCTGATTTCAGTTAATCTGCTGAATATTGCATAAAACTATTTGCAATTTTATGTTAAGAATTATAGCAATCGAATTAGTAGCAACTAGAATTGATGAATTGCTTAAAGGGACGAAATAATAACATAGTCATATTTATCAAATGGTAAGGACTGAAGGTCTTAGAGGGTTCCAATGAAGATATCACAATTGCAGTGTTAAATATATTGTAATATACATTGCTATTACTTTACTGTCGAAGAGTAAAAAAATGGGTTCTCTCTCTAAATATTTTCTCAGACTGACTAATTACGTATCTAGTTGTCCTTTTGAATAACCTATTAACTGCAAGTATGTTGGAAAGAATTGTTGAAAAAGCATGCGTAAGCAACTCATGCATAAGTAAAAAAAAAAGAGCATCTATCTTATGCCCAATGATTTGAAAAGATGAAAAATGCCTTTTTTTTCGTTTCTTCATGATAATTCTAGCTTCAAAAGGATGTTTTTCGATAGCATAAACCCGTACCTTACAAGTTAACTCGATAGTTCGCCCGTATCCCCCAAAGTAAAGTTTGGATATTTTAAGATACAGAAAATGAAGTGAGCATATAAAATTAATAAATTAAATTGGATAAAACAGAAAATCTTAGTTCAAGTGCAAAAAAAAAATGCCTTTAAATTTTCCCAAAAGAATTAGAGAGTACATCTGATGCTTATCAGGGCACTTAGTACAGCTTAAGTTATTATTCTCTTAAATTTTTATAAATTAGACATCTCAGCCCGTAGAGATCTGAAGAAAGGCTAAACTTCTGAATAGAGTTGATAAATGTTTTTGAATAGTGTTGAAATTTTTAATGATATATCTGCAACAGTTCAGTGAATAATTGCAATTGCCTATTCAACCTTCAAAAAAATTTAATTCTGAATTTTGTTTAAATACGTTTAAGAAGTTCCATTCACTTATATATTGTAATTTTAGTCTAATGAGATATTTGAGTGATGGTCACTGACTGTGAATTTTGCGTAGGTGCGAAAAACAAAAGTATAAACAATTCGGATACTACCATAAGTTCGTTTACAACTCAAACGAAGCATATTAGAGAAGGATATTGACCACAAAAAAGTAACTATGCGATGTAGATTTCCTACATAATTTATTCTAGAGTTCAATGAGGAGTTCAAGCCAGCTCCGGAGACATATCTCATCATCAAAAAGAGAATCATCGTTAGAAAATTATCACCGATCATTGTTAAAAAGTTTACTTATTCGTGTTCTGTAAGTTATTACAGGCTAGTTGGGTGTCACAAAATGGCACAAAATGCAAACATGACAGGTCTGTAATACTTTGGAAGAACTGTAACGTTTGTTTTTAGATACAGGCTTCTCTAAATACTTTATATGGTTTTAAAGGTAGTCCCGGACCTCCACTTTTGCTGTTTGTAATAAATTGTTACTTTTACATTGTATAGTTTCCTCGATCTCTTATCTGCATTCATCTATCTTTTTTCTATGTGTGATTAAGAAAAAAAAATCAGCAGTAATAATATTCATTTGTTCCTAAAATCCTTCGCTCTCCCATGCTACCAGTTAATATCTTAAGGTCTTCACTCACGTTTAATTTGCCATTTTGACATTAAAAAAAATTACCAATATTATAGTGAATATGTTTTTATCGGGATTCAAAGATTTAATAATATGCAGAATTGATTGATGCGTTGATACTATTCCTTATTTAAATCAAAAGGTTTTTTTTTTCAATCTCCAACCCATTTTAAGAGATGCCCAAAATTATACAATATTTTGTTGAATAATTTTTCATCCAAATCCTGCTCCTTCCCAAAAGCCTCACAGACTTATGTAAATAATAAGTTTTAACTGAACACAAAATATGACAATTTTTATCAAAGAAATTTTTACATTCTTCACAGCAGCTTCCATAGTATCCTGCCATGCATATGCACCTGAATCCTTTAGAACCATCCAATGAACAGGTACCGCCATTATTGCAAGGATTGGGTTCGCAGGTGTCTTCGTTTCCTAAAACAAATTTTTTCCAAATAAATATCAAAAAGGATTCATTCATTGAAAAAGTGTAAGCTACTTCGCAAGACAAAAAACTAGTTGAGAGCCCTTATCACATTAGTTTAAAATTTAACAATAAAAAAAAATCTGTTGAGTTATCACTTAAAAATTTTGAAGACAGTGACTGTATAGTGTTCTCAAGTCTAATAAAATAACAATGAAAAGTTAAATTGATCCGATGTCCAGTATGATATTTCATTGAAAATTCTCCGTTAACATTTAATAAAATTATATGTTTTTAAACGTATGTAGAAAACCAATTAATTTTATTTATTTTTGTCACAGATTAAGTTTTTCTATTTAATGGAATCATGGAACATACGAAAGTAAGAAGAGTTCTGACAATACTTAAAACAAGATCAAATCTTTACTAAAAATAAAAAAGAAATTGCATATTTGTCAGTTGATGTTTTGCAGGCTCGATCATGCAATCGAGAGTTCACAAATTAAATTTAAATTAAAGTGGAAGTGATTAAATTTCAATTAATAAAAAAACGCTTTCGTAAAACTCGTAGATATTTTTTTAAATATGAAAGAAATGATTATCATTCCATCGTTGAAATCTTTTCCTTAGTACAGAATATTGGTTTTATAATTTGTGCAATATGAGTAAAAATTTCTCTGAATCATCATAAATTTCAGTTTTTAATTTTACTTTCAAAAGGATTTAAATGACGTAAATAATAATATTTTATCTTATTTCAGTCGATAAATATATCTACGAAAAAATATGTAGTAAAAATTTTATACATTCTTTTAGTTCTGAAGAATTGTATTCTGGGAAATATTCTTGACACTCCAACAATAAAAACAACAACACATGAGAGAGATGTGTACATTCAAAACATCAAAATTTATCTGTACGAAATTCAATACTCTCACATTCTTGATAAGATTATAATAAATTACATATAAAAATATCAAAGCTTACACAACAGAAGCCATTTCTGAATTTTTTTAAAAGCAGAGCATTTTTACAAAATGTTGCCAATAAATCTTTGTGTTTCATTATTTTTATTTGTTAAATTTTTTTTGAATTATTAAACTTTTTTTCACGAGCATTTAATCAAATTAGAGAAAGACATATTAGTTTTATTTCTTTTAATTGTGGCGTCACACACACACACACACATCACAATGGAGATAAGGCTCCTAAAATAATGATAAAATAAAATGCACGCATATACAGACAGGTACTTAAACCCTTTCAGCTTCAGAACGACAGCAGTTATAGTAATATAAGTGTTGTCTAGGTATAATAAATTGGCTACGCGCTACGTAGTAACGCAACCACTTATAGCGACACCTAGTGGTGAGTTCCTATTTCGAAAAACGCTACAAGATAAAGAAAAATATTCACTTCTAAGTTGTAGAGTGTTATCCATTCATACTTTAATAATTTAAATTTACATAAATTGTTCTAAAAGTATCGAAACAAACAGAAGAACAAAAATATGTGCTAATTACCATCCTTGGTCGAACGATCTGAAGTTACCTCTACATCTATCGGCTGTATTTCACTAAAAGTTTCATCTGTGTCTGAAATTAAAAACCACTTTCTTAAACTATGCGTTAAGTTCAGAAATTAAAATCTTTTAATATTTAATTTTACATTAATTTTTACTAAAAAAGATATACTTACCATACGTGCCTACATCGTTTAAAGTTACCGGCGAATCAGTTACTTTCAACGAACTCGTTTTTACTGTTAGAAAGAAAATTAAATGTTTATAACTATATTATACATTAAAAAGACAAGTTATATCATGTGATTATTCCACATTAGCTACAGTAGTATTCCTTCGATTTTCTCACGCTTTATATTAGGTAAATGAAAAATTTTCTGTCCAGTTTTCATAGATGGCGTCAGAGTATACTTTATGGGGAAATAGTATATTTATAGCGAAATGTCGTTGCTTTGTTTGGCTGTGTTCCTTAAAGAAAAAAACTTGAACTTGTTAAAAATGTCTTTTATTTTTTAAGCTTTGAATGTTGTTAAAATAAAATGATTTTTGAATACGATTCATTTTTAAAGATGAACAACGAAAAGGTTCAATACCGACATGTAATGCTTTATCAATTTCTAAAAGGCGTGGGTGTTGGAACTGTACAAAATTGCTACGGTTGTTTATTTAAAACATGTTGTTGCTCTATGAACTGTGAAAAAGATGGTAAAGTGGATTTTGAAATGGTTATTTTATATTGGAAGATTCAAGCAAGACAGGATGACTTTCTGGTGTTGATAGCGATATTATAAATGTTTTAATGGAAGAAAATGTTAGAAACCACAGGGAATTGCGGAAGAACTTGACACTGACAATTCCACAAGTCTGGTCATTAAAAAGTCTTGGATGCGTTTCCATATTCGATACCTGGGTTCCGTACCTTTTTTTTTTTTTTTCTTAATACAGAGCGCTTTTTTTATGTGTGGTATCAGGAATAAGAAATGGATTATCTATAGCAATATTTAGGGGAAAAGAACTTGCAAAAAAAAAAGAGGGTGAAAGTGCAGAACCTGTCGCAGAGGTTAGTCTGCCACTTTTAAAATTGATATTATGTGCTTGATAGGACATCATCGGAATTATTCTTTTCGAACTATTCTAAAATGGTGAAACGATGACATTAGAAATGATCACATTTGACGAGGACTGTAAACAACTTACCAAACTCGATACAAACACACGAGAAAAACGTTTGTTTTTAGGAAGCAGAGATGGTGAAATTTTTCCTCCACAACAATGCGAAACTACATTGCACATAGCAACAAAAGCCGTGAAAGCTGCAAGAATTGAAATTGGAAGCTTCTTCAACATTCACCATATTCTTCTAGTCTCGCGCCGTCTGCTTATCACCTGCTTAAGTCTTTACATAATAGTGGTAAAAATACATAATAGTGGTATACATAATAGTGGTATGTATAAAAGCGTTGCACGGCATTTTTCCCTGGAAAACCTAGATCATCCTTCAAAAATAGAATTGGCAAATTTGTAGATCGATGGAAATATGTTATTCAAGGTATTGGAGATTATATTCATGAATAATATTGCTATATTGTCTTAATCTCGTATGTTTGAAGGTTACCAATAGATCGGACATGAACTATTTTGCAATCATTTGATGCAATACAGTACATTTTATGTTTATTTTCGGATCTTAATGAAAAGAATCAACTATGCATTTTGGACCTCTTCCCCTAGTATTATTAGATTAATTATTTGAAATGGATCTACAATTTCTGTATCAAGACGACATACCAAGACTTTAATTTGCTGCCCTTTTATCGAACAAATAACAAACGAATAAATAAAGCTACAATCTGCTTGTTAAAGGTTTGGTCTAAAATATAATAAAAAAAATTAATTTTAGTGAATTTTATTAATATAAAAATCATTCCTTGAAATTCACTCATGGCGTGAACAAGATAAATCGAATAGTTTTAACCAGACGTAAATAGGCGAGAAATATGTGTGGGGAAAGTAAAAATCTTGGCCGCTTAGGTGGGAGGGTCGTTCACTTAAAAAGAGGTAGGAATGTTGGAGTGGAATGGGATTTTATTTCTAGACAATTCCCTTATGACTGAAGGTAGAAAAATTTTTCAAAATTATCAATAGTAATTGATGATTGCCGTCTGATTATAATGAACAACTTTGCGTTGTTAACAATTATTATATAAATATAATAACTATCATTGAATAAATTCGTTATAACGCAAAATGTACTTTTTCCATGACGAGTATACTCGTCTAAAACAGTTAACTGGTTAAAAGTTAGGGATTGAAAAATGATTTTCTCCGAAATTATGGGTTTTCATCCCAAATTTATTAAACTTGAGTTCATACTTGCATTTTATCCTGCTCTCTTCTATCTTCATAAGACAAACTCGTATGAAATTAGAGGAAGAAATTGTTGGAGAATATCATTATATCTATTGGAAAAGGAATATATTTTCCCTTCCCTGCTTGCAGATACGAATTTTTACTGTAGATATGGATATAATGGTTCCAGAGGGAAGTCATATCCTTTTCTTCGTTCTTGGGATTTTTTTCCTAAGGAATTCATCAAAAGATTTAGCAACTACTGTGTTCAGTTTGTTCTAATGAATAAAAGATTTTTCATTGCTATTGTTTTGCAACTTTTGCATATTCCTGTAACCTTTAATTCATCTGCGTAACATTTCCAGAGCTTATACATTTCTAATCGATTCTGGCTTATTTTGTGTTCTCTTTTGGTTTGTCTTGTATTTTTTTCTGTTTGAATCCTACGACGGATAGAAGAAGTTGTTGTTGTTGCTTACCCCCCTTGACTTGCATTCCAATTCAAACTAAGTAAGAGATCGGGGAAAGAGGGGTGCTGTAGCTTCGGAGGGTAAGGATCCCTGAGCACCAGAGAGCAAAAGTCTGATTTCTAGCTCAAATGAAGATGACACTCACACACTCGCTTGCACAATCCATATTTACAGGGGGACTCTTTCACACACTCACAGACAGAACACAGGGTAGAGAACAACCATGCCCGAACCAGGGCTCGAACCCAGGACGCCCAGATCACGGGAAGATTAGCTACCCTAGGCTAAGACGTTAACATAGAAGCAGTGCACTATCTAAATTACGGATTGACTTTGAAGGTACTTATAAACATTCTTACTTATACTTACGTGAACATTCCTAATAAATATTAAAACAAAATAACATTCTTACCTTCTTCGCAGTACTTCCCATTATATGGTGCTTTACACCGGCATGTAACTTCTTGTTCTTTTATTTCACATATGCCATTATTCTTGCAAGGATGCAAAACACAAGGGCCTATTTTGGAATGTAGAAATTTAAAATAGAATCGGCAGCTTCAGGTTTGCAAGGAAGGAATCTCTTAACAAATTTTGCTCTCTTCTCCTGATATGTTATAGTTTGAACTTATGTGTTCTTAAATCGGAATGCATTATTTGAAATTTTTTAGGGCATTAATTACGAAGTAATTAATTAACCCTTTATTTAGTGACGGTACATAAAAGTACCATTTAAATCTGGCTTATATCTTCGTAATATGACGATTTTTGCTAATGGTATACTAAAGAACACGGAGAATGTAACCCAAATAGCAAGAAGTTAATATAAGCTAAAAGTAGGAATTAAAAATATTTAATTAACAATTAAATTAATTAAGATATAAAATTAAATTGATTAAAATATTTTTTTTGGGTTCTCTGGAATTATTCTGCAAGAAAACTTAACCACTAGTGTAAAAATGAAGTTAAAAGATGGCATCATAATTCAGTAAATAAAGGGTTAATGAAATTAATTTTTAATTCTATTCACCTGATAATGTCTAAACATGATTGATTATAACTGAATATTAAAAAGTTTAAAATGATTAAACAAAAAAAGTTATTGTCTGGTTAGTTCAGTAAAAAAATTTTTATTAAACCCATTTAAAAATTTTTTTTAACTTAACATGGTTCATATTTATAAAAATTGCATTTTGATGCCAATTTGTTTTACTCTTCTTTTTGACTCGAGTTTCGAAATTTTTGATAGTTATGTATTACCAATAACAAAACAATACCCATATGACTTAAGAAATTAGTTATTGGTTAATCGATTAATTTTAATTTAATGTTTGCTTCTATATAAGTAGTACCATTTGAAAGAGAATCTAAAAAGAAATGTTTTTATAATATTTATAAAACTGTAGAATGAAGTACATTAAAAACGATAAAATTGAAAATGGCAAAGATAACAAGAGTGCTTTTTATTGTTATAATTATAAGTAAAAAATAATTTTAAATAAAAATAAGAGAATTAAAAGCAGCATCAATAAATGTGTGTTTTTCAACAGTTTTATTTTTTAAGATATTATTAAGGTTAAAGTTTAAGGCATAATACAAAAGTTTAATTTATGGAAAAATATTTGAGTCTAACAATTTTAGCAGCCTGTAATCTGTATTTTGTAATAAATGCATTAATTTAATTGTCACTAGTGAGTAGAAGTATTACATGTAATATATGAACTACAATATTGTCCTTTATTATATGACAAATATAAAAATCGCAGATATATACTTTCTTTTTTAATCGAAATTTTATTCAATGCAGATTCTGAGAAAAAAAGCACATGTATTTTATCAAAAGTCTTTCCAATATCTGAGATTAATAGCTTTATAATAATGTGAAAATAAACTATGTTTAGATTTTAGAGTATATTTTTAATATAGATGCAATTTTTAAAATTAAGAATATTCAGTTATGATTAAAAGATTCCCATGAACATTTTGTCCTGATTCTGAAATTCTCGGAATTAAATGATCAATTTATTGCTTGATTTTATTTTTAATTCAATATGAGGGTGTGCTTCTGATTATGAATTTGAGAAAAATTGATAACATATTTCTGTAATAATTCTTATAAGAAATTATGAAACAGATTAAAGATAACAGGAGAAAAAATATAGATGAGAGCAATTAATAGGTATACTTATTTGTATTTCAAAATGCATATTTCATTTTATACCTGGAGATCAAAGTAATATTCATTAAAATGCTTAGTGATAATATCTTAATATATATCGTAATGCCTTGGTTGAGTTGCCAAGGACCGAACTCGCAACTTTAGGTTTCGTATCTGCGTAACATAACCACTAGACAAAAGTGATCACTCGCATCCAGAGGTTGTTAACTGGCTTATGAAGCTGCTACCACAGTAATTATATGATAAAAAATTCTTCACAATTAGTTGAAAATTAAAATATAGTATTAATGTGCCGTGACAGAAATCAATATTTTCGAAGAGATTTTTTTCAAAAAATTAGGTTATTATACTTTGAGCTTTGAAATCCAAATTTCCAAAAATATTTTTTACATTTCTGTAAAAAGTAAATAATTTTTCTAAAGCAAATTAATAATGCACTTTATAATTTTTTTCACATGCTTTAAAATGCTTTATAAGCATCTTTTTGGTTAAATTAGATTCAAAGCCATTAGGATACATTACTAATTTGCGATTTTTGACGAAAGTATCGAATATTTTTTATTCACTTTTTGTAAATTCAGAAGAATTTTCTTTATAAACCCACTTTAATTTTGTTTTTACTCTCATTCTAGGTAGCCAAACAATATTTTATGTTTGCAAAACTCCCATATGAATGAGATTTTATGTCTTTAAAAACTATTTTCCCAAATTCTGAAATCTGATTAAGTTTTCTTAAATTTAAGTCTAAGTTATTATTTTTTTTTCAATCAAATTTAGTTAAACGATATCTGAGAATGTTTTACATGCTTTTCATGAGACTGAATGTTTTCTATTATAAACTAAGGAATAAGAAATCTATTTTTGCAAATTTTTTTAATGCTTCATAATGCCAGAAAAAAAATTAAATTTTATGCTATTCTTTATTCAAACATTACTTATTAAAGATTGGATAAAAATACAGCTTGTTCTACAGTTCAAGAATTTGATTAAATATGTATTAATCTATGTGCAAAATATTGGGCAAGTAATTTGATAAACTTAGAAATTAGAGGGTTTTTCTTTTAAATTTCTGCTTTTAGTTTAAAAAAAAAAACCTTCCAATAAAAAAAAAAATTGTTTTATATATACAGGGTGTTGCCGAATTCGACCGACAAACTCAGACGGGTGATAGTAGGCATCAAGAGGATAAAGAATCACCTTTCAACATGGGTTCCCAAACGACGTTTAGGGGGTGAAAATCGCAAAAATATAGGGAGTCGTAAAACTGTTGGAAACTGTAAAAAATTAATAAAAAAATAATAAATGGTGTTTCAAATATGAATTTTTTAAAAGTGAAAGCACATTCTTAAAGGCTATTTTTCATATAAATAACATGCCGATTTGATGAACCAGGGGGTCGTAAATTATTGAAAACGAAAAAGTAGTTTAGAACCCTTATCTTCAAAAATATTAAAACTTTAAGAAAAAAAAAACCCTTGAAAATATTAGGAATTTTATACTCTTTAATTTTATACAAGTAGTGTGAAAACTGAGGAGGTTTTAAGATATTCAAGAAAAATTAAACATTTACCGGGAAATATCGCTGCAACATCGGCACCGATGTTTACAGAGGGTGTTGCAAATTCTACCAAAAAATTTTGAGGAGTGATAGTAGGCAAAAAAGCGATAAGAATTTCCAAAGAAATAAGTATAATGTCGCAAACGATGGTGAAAATTAATTTGGTGGAATACAGATACAGCATACATTTACAGCACAGACATTTTAATATAAGAAAGGAGACGATGGGAAACTTTTATAAAAATTACTCAATGTTTTGGCCGCGAAGGTTATTACACAACCGACACAGACGTTTAAAGGACCGCCGGACGCGCTCAAACATGCCAAGTGTTCTTGCGATTTCTCCAGCAGCGACGACGATCCGTGCCACGAGCTCTTCTACTGTATCCAAAGGTGTCTGTTAAACAAGAGATTTCATGTAGCCCAGAAGAAATCCAAGGGATTGAGGTCCGGGGAACATGGTGGCCAATCAACATGTCTGAGATAAAATCTGAGAATAAAATGCTTGCAGGAAAGAGTGCATCTTCCTGTGTGACACCAAGTATACAGCGTGCCGAACACCCAATTCAGCTGCAATTGATCGCGTGCTTGTCGACGGGGTATCGGTAAAGAGCTGCAAAACTCGGTTTTCTGTTTCAGGTGTGCGTTCTGACCCTGCATTTGGCCTCGTTATTTTGAGGTATCCTGTCTCCAGAAACCGTCGATCAATATTTGCAAAGGTTCTGTGGTGTGGATAACGCCTACTTGGATATTGCTCTTGGTATATTTTTTGTGCTAAGCGTCCATTACCATACGCTCGGCAGTAAATTAAATGCATATCCGTCATTCGTGAAATCTGGCATGTTGTTTATGAATGAAACTTATCGATTATCAATTCTGAACCACTCTTTAATGAATACAAGCTGCTTTTATACTCATCAAACCATCAATTCTACAATGCTCGCTGCTTTTATATTCCTCGAACGTATGGAAAATTTACATACGAGAAAGCTTCTTCTTCTCGACTACATTGTTCCAAATCCTCGCATTCGTAGGGCCATTCTCTTCGCCAGGCTAATTGTCTCTTTGATGTTTGTTTTTGTGAGTTTCACAGAATAGACGTCTCCCGCCACCCTATGTTTTATGATAATTTTTCATCTCCTTATGCCTACTATCACTTCTCTAAATTTACCTTTCGAATTTGGAAACACCCTCTGTAAACATCGGTGCCGATGTTGCAGCGATGTTTCCCGGTAAATGTTTTATTTTTTCTTGAATATCTTAAAACCTCCTCAGTTTTCACACTACAGACTGGTATAAAATTAAAGAGTATAAAATTCCTAATATTTTCAAGGGTTTTTTTTCTTAAAGTTTTAATATTTTTGAAGATAAGAGTTTGTCGGTCGAATTCGGCAACACCCTGTATATATATATATATATATATATATATATATATATATATATATATATATATATATATGCTTTGAAGTGAAATGTGAACATTCCTAATAAAAATGAAAAAATAAGAAGTATGCTTACCTTCATCGCAGTACTTCCCATTATATGGTGTTATACACTGGCATGTAACTTCTTGTCCTTTTATTTGACATATGCCATTATTCTTGCAAGGATTCAAATCACAAGGGCCTATTTTGGAAAAGAATATTATAGAAATTTAAAATAGAATCGGCAGTACAATGATTTTAAAATAAAAGTCTAAAAAAATATAGAAAAAACGACTCACTTTCATCGCAACGTTCTCCTGTGTATGGTTTTGGGCAAATGCACTTATTGGTGTCGTTCTGGAGAACGCAAGTCCCGCCATTTTCACATTGGTTAAAAAGGCATTTTTCTGTGACAATGAAACCAATAACGATTAGTACAATAAGTAAAAAGTGAAGGCAGAGAACAATTCTAAAGCACTGTGTTTCAATAAAAGTACTTCCTGATATGTATTGCTACTCATAGTCAGTTACTGCCAGAAATTCGTTTTGTCAAATGCATCACTCAAAAATTAACGTTGATTAATCGATTTTGGCAAACCGAATTTGACAAACCTGCTTTTTGCTTATCATATTAACAATATTTTTTTAGATATGTCAACCAGTTTTGTTGAACTATAATTTTTCATAACAAAAGAAAGTTACATTTTAAATTATTCTTGCAATAAACATAGGGCATTTTGATTTATTAGCTATGTACTCCAAGTGGTGAACATTCAAGATGATCTTGCTGGTCTCAAAATTCGATTATATTGATAAAAAAATTGAGGTAAATTGCCAATTTCAGTGACTATCTGATGTCTAGATCCATATTTGGGAAATTTGTGTGTCAAGCATTATAAGATCTTCCATTCACTCTAAATAGGACTTCTTTTTTTTGTGGAAGCCAGTCAAGAATATTTCAGAGTTATCCTTTAATCCTGTCTCTCCAATACTAGATTGATTATGATGCCTGGCATCTGAAACACACGCGTATGTAGACTTTCATTACAAAATCATCAAAAGGTTTTAGACTTAATTCCATTCTTTACAATGGAAAGTCGAATATTTGGATATCCGTATATGTATTATGTTTTTCGTCTTTAGAAACAAATACCATAGAGAAATTTTCAAACATTTTGATTCTTTTGATTCTTTTCAAATGTATATACATTTAAATTTTTATACAATACTGCTTTTAGTAACAAACTCCGTTGGTGCATCTTCATAAAGCTAAATTTTCTACTGTCTGTTTGAATTTAATTGCGCTTTTGACTTTTGTCATTTACGAAGTATAGAGAAAGTATATTAATAGTCAAAACCTTTGAACTTGAGATTTTGACGAATCTTCCTGTTTCCATTCTCTTTGAGTCCGAAAAACACATTTTGGGCGTTATATCTGTCTATCTATATGTGAACACGATAATTCAAAAACGCTCTGAACTAAACTTATGAAATCTGATAGATGAACTTACTACCAAATTTATAGATATATAAAATTTCAAGCGATTTTAGGTTACCTATTATTAACTGCCAGGAATTAAGGACAAAAATAATTTCAGTAAAAATGTTAAATTCGGGCCAGAGATCAATATTTCGGAACTATTGATCACTAATACTATGCAACGCATTCTCGGTCTTAGTGTTAACAAATTTATACGGGGGGGGGGGCGAGTAAAAGTCTTTATTAGGGACATGCGAGAAAATTTTGGGTAGACTAATCAAGCTTATTTTTAAGTATTAAAAAATAAATTATCTAAAATATAATTGCCTGAAAATACTACTATAAATCAGATAATCAAGCAAAAAATATATTCTATAAAAATTATAATTTAAAATTATTAATTAAAGAACTTGTCGAACAAATGAAAGACATCATACTATTTTCACAGATATTTCCAAAGTATTCAGAAGTGCAGGTACAGTTGAAGCCATTTTGTGCAGTTTGGCACGTTCCGCCATTTAAACACGGATTGTTGTCACAAGTTTTGGGAAGTATTGCTGGAAGAGAGAGAGAGATAAAGATAAAAAACGCTTTTTGCAAAGTATTAAACATATTTTTTTTTGGTAAAAATGGAATATTCTTAGATTAATTAAAATTTTTATACGCTTTTATTAAATACTTTTATTTAACTTGATTAACCTCAAATTTGAAAAGAAGGAATCTTTTTAAAAATTTTACTTCACATTATTTTAATTTTTTAGATATGAAATAGGAATAAATTACTTTATTAAGTTAAATTTTAATTTCATACCAGTGACCTTGCACTGAAAGTCTGTGCAAAATTGATTATAAATAAATATTAAAAGTAAAAAAAAATTGAATTAAAAAATTATTCACCGTTTAGTTCACTAAAAAAATTGTGCAAAGCGTTTTTTTGTAAATTTTTTAACTTAATTTTTTCACTTTTGTAAAAATAGTGTTTTGTTATCGATGTTTTTAAATTCTTATCTTTGGTGTACAGAAGTTCTGAAAATTTGTATAATTATGCGTTACCAATGATAAAATAGAGATAATTTCAAAAACTAGTTATTAATTAATCGATCAATTTTCATTTAATGTGTTTTACTATAAGGTGTCACCATCTGAAGAGGGAATGAAGAAACAGTGCATCCATAATATTTATATTATGCTGAATGCATATATTAAAGACAAAAAGTTTGAAAATTATAAAGGTAAGAAAAGGATTTTTTTAAAAATGCTCTTTTATTATCATAAAGAGAAAATAATTTTTAATAAAAATAGGGAAAGGAAAACAACACGAATAAAAAAATTTATTCTCCAACGCATTTTTTTAAAAATATTATTAAAATTAAAATTAAAAATATAATATAAAACTTTAATTTATGGACAAATATTTGAGTTGCCAGCAGTTTATCTATAGTTTATAAATGATGCATTAAATTTAGATGTCATTAGTGAATAAAAGCATTACATATAAAATGTGAACTACAAAATAGTCTTTTAATAGATAAGATTAGTCTGAAAATTGCAGATATCGTTTTCTTTTTAAGTGAAATTTTATTGAATGCAAATTCTAAGATTTCTAGCATAGCTGAAATAAAAATGCAAATACTTAACTAAAAGCATATTTAAAATATTTGAAATTAATAATTTTATAATTATACGAAATCAAGTATATTTAGATTACAGAATATATTTTTAATAAACAGACAGTTCATAGAATAAAGAATGTGCAAACATACTTAAAAAATACACAGTGAACATTTTGTTCTGATTTTAATATTCTCAAAATACAATTCTCAATTTAATTTCTTGATTTTATTTTTAATTCAATATAAGGGAGAGCTTCTGATTATGAATTTGAGAAAAATTAACAAGTTCAGGTAATAACTATAATGAGAAATTAAGAAATAGATTAAAAGGAACAAAATAAAAAATAATACTAAAATACAATATATGTTTCATTTTAACTTGAAGATCAAAACAGAAATCATTAAAACTTAAAGAAAAAACTGAGAAACTGGAAAGAACACAATTCCTTATAAAACTAATTGATTTTTTTTTTGTTTATTCTACGAAGCCGAGCTCATTTTATATTTGCAAAACTCAAATTTTAATGCCATTTTATATCTTGAAATGTTGTTGTCGTATTTGGGAAAAATTTTCTTAAAATTTCATCACGAATTAGAATCTAATACATTTTTTTTTGCTTGAATTGGTATAATGATTTCACAAAATGTTCTATAGTTTCTGAAAATATAGAATAAGAATCTGTTCGTTTAAAAAAATTTCCAATCGTTTTCATGCTTTATAATGCAACATATTTGTCGAATACTAATATCTAAAAATTTCTTAATTCATAAATTGAAAAATATATTTTTAAATTATCTTCAAAATATTGATCAAATTATGTAATTTGATAAAATTCTAAATTAGTAAGATTTTGTTTTATACATCTTTTTAGTTTAACAAACTACCAATTAAAAAACTTTTGGTCTTTAACTGATATGTTTTTGTTTTAGACATCATTTTTAAATCAATGTCTTTGAAAATTTAAAAATTATATTGTTTTATAACATTTTTTACAGAATTTAACTTAGTCATTTACTTTATACCAAAATAGGTTCTTACAAAATAGTAATTACTTATAGAATTTTATTCACGGTGAAACGGATACAATGTGCCGATTAAAGGAAAATACAGGAAAAAAAAATCCACTATTACCTTCTTGGCACCTATCTCCTGTAAAATGTCCATTACATGCGCAAGTGTAACTTGTACCATTAATTATGCATTTAGCATTATTTTTGCAAGGATTTGGATTACAAGGATCTGTAATAAAAAGAAAATGGTGTAGAAAATGTACTAAAAAGTGAAAAAAAAAATGAATAAAAGCAATCTTTAAAAATGGTCTTTTATAGGCTTACTAAAGCTTTGAATTCTTTGATTAATTTTTAATCTTTAATATATTATTCATTATTATGAATATTAAGTGATATTTTGAAAGTAATTTCTACTTAAATACTTCACCACTAGATGGAGCTCGTCGGAATCAAATTAATCTATTAACAAATAATTTTAAATTCGGGAAAAATATAAAAAAAACATAAAGTTACAGTACAAAAAAATGCGAGTTGAAATTCTATTTTAAAATTCTTTCTTTACAAACAACAACAACAACAAAAAAAACAAATCAAGTTAAATAAAAAATATATAAAGAAATATTTAAAATAAAAATTATTTAAATAAGAAACAAAATGCGTTGTAGACTTTGGTTGTTTGGGTTTGACACTCCTTAAGAGCATTTTGAAATGAAATTATTTATTTTGTTAATGCAACAAGCAAGTTCATATCTAGTTTTTCTCTTACTGTCTCTTATAAAAAAGTATTTCTTCATGTTATATTTATTTCTTTTTGAATATATATCTTTTCAATTAAAACCTTTTCATTGATTCTCTTATTATTTTGGCAAAATATTGTTTATCATTTTATATAAAGCTTCGCTTTTACATACAATGCCCACAGAAAATAAAGACAGTAGATAAGCCAATAAAAATTCTTTGACCAAAATTTTGCCATTTATAATATAAATCAAAAATACATGCTTCTGTTTTTTTTATCTATTAATTACAAGAATTTCTGTTAAAAGTGTTACAGAACATGAAATTTGACATGGTTGAAAATTGATACTTCCCCATTTCTTGTCCATTTGTATTAGTTTAGACTTTATAAAATAAATTGTTTCTGAAAATATTTAATTATTAAATAAAAACCTGCATTTTTTTCCCATTCTTCGGTGATAATTTCTGAGATACCATATAAAAGAATATTTTACATTTTTTTATAGCACACATTGTTGTTTTTTTAATCATAATATTTGCCGTACATTTTTTTAAAAAAATTTTTCCTTTATTCATTTATTTTGTGTAATAATATTTTCGGAAATCAACACGGAAATACGCCAAAATTCAGCTTAATTTTAAATTGATTAAAATTCTAATTAAAATTTCAAAAAAATCGCTGCAGGTTTCATTTTTTCACCATCCAATCTATATATGTGCCAAATTTTTATTTAGAATTGTAAGCAATTAAAAATTAAACTGAATTGTTGTATTTTTCTGGAATAACTTACGAAAATACTATTGCACAATAATAAATTTTACACCGTTTGAAGATTGTAAAAAATCGTCTTTTTAATGATACCAATTTAAAACTTGCTAATGTTTATTAAATTGTAGCATTTTTTAAAAAATATTCTTTTTGTCTAATTGCCAATAATATATTATATTGATTCTCTGAAATACAAACCGTTTTAATTGTTTCATTAAATATTTGATTAGCAATATTTTCTTAATGTTGAAAGCTAAAGAAAAGTTCATGTATAAAATGTGCAGAATGTATGCGTAACAGATGGAATAACACAATTTTAATGCTTGACAGTTGATGGAATCACGAAAAAGCAATTATACCTAAGCGAGTTAACTGGAATTAAATGGAAGTCAGTTAATTGCCAATGGAAGTTGGCGAGTCAGTTGATTGCCAATGGAAGTTGGCGAGTCAGTTGATTGCCAAAGGAAGTTGGCGAGTCAGTTGATTGCCAAAGGAAGTTGGCGAGTCAGTTGATTGTCAAAGGAAGTTGGCCAGTCAGTTGATTGTCAAAGGAAGTTGGCGAGTCAGTTGATTGTCAAAGGAAATTGGCGAGTCAGTTGATTGTCAAAGGAAGTTGGCGAGTCAGTTGATTGCCAAATTAAATTGGCGAGTCAGTTGATTGCCAAAGGCGATGGAAACTAATAAAGTCACACAATGTGTTTGTATTTTTTATTAATAGGCCTCCAAACATTTTTTCACTACAAGTGGTCTACATAACTACAGCGGTTTTGACCCTTTTGACTTAAAAAAAAGGACGCAATAGCAAAGGCAATAAAACAATCATGAGTTTTTACTGTAAATCAATCAAGATGACATTCTTTTCCTCATTATTATCTGTCCAAATCAAATTTGTAATGTAATATAGAAATATAAATAATGCGCCGTCATTGGTTAATTCTAGCAGTATTATATGGAATACTGACTTTTTGTAAAATTCATACATTGTCTGTAACATATGCATTGTATTAATGATTTCTATGAAAATAAAAATGCCGGCGTCCTTGCACAGGGGTAGCTCATCTTCCCCACGTTCTGGGCGTCGCGGGTTTGAATCGCGGTTGGGGCAAGGTTGTTCTTCATCTGTGTTCTGTCTGTGAGGTGTGTGAATGTGCCCCCCCCCCGTAAAAAGGGGTTGTGTAAGCGAAAATGTATGTATCATCTTCACATGAGCTAGAAGTCTGCCTTCTGGTGATTAGCGGTCTTTACCCTCAGAAGCTACTGCACTCCCTTTCCGTGGTAACGCGGATACGACATCATCATCATGAAGATAAGAATAAAAATAACAAAAGGAGTGATACCTGCAACTAACATTATAGAGGAAATATGATATTCGGAATTAATCCTTAAGTTATGATTGTACTCGTTCAATCTTTATCTTCTGTAAGCTTCTTAGTAAAATTTGACCTTATTTTCTAAAGTTAAAAGATTAAGTAGCAATAATTTTTTTAATGCAAAAATATGAATTCAGTTTCTTTTCTTTTACCTTTTTCACAGTTTTCTCCAAAGAATGGGTCCGAGCAGTTGCATATACGATTTCCTTTCTGATCTAAAGAACAAGTTCCGTTATTTTCACAGGGGTATTCCGTGCATGGATCTGCAATAATATAATATTTGTATAATTATTAATTATACTTTTAGCTCCATTCTGTAATTTTTTTTATCAGAATGCAAATTTCTTTTAATGCATCATGAGGTAGCTTTTTCCTATCGTTTTATCAGAAGTGAGAAGGCATTGCATTTTTATTGGCTTAGGTTCTAGCATTTGAATATTTCTATATTTAAATTTTAAAAACTAATTAAAGATATCCATCTTGTTTAAACGAATTTTGAATATTGCAAGAGAACGGTTATTTACAATTTACGAGGTACAGAATAAATATCGAGGTTATAATATATGAGGAAGAGAAAATATTGGAATTGTCAAAAAATGCAAAGCAGGCTGGACGTTTCAGACCTTCAGATTTTAAAAGGCACATTTCTACTTTCTTGCACACGAATTATAGAAGAAGTATTGTAATCAACAAAACTGATAAAGATATTTTGATGAATATCCAAGTTCGTTTTTGATGAATATCCAGACCTCTCTGAGCCCAAAAAACGTTATTTTTGACATTATCTCTGCCTAGCAGTGAAGATAATAACATAATAACGCATGGAGGATCTGGATTTTACATCAAATTTACAGTTTTTATCACTTTTTGAACGGAATCCATTCAAAAGAAGTCTGTCTGTCGAGTGTTTGGTGTACAGGTGAACCAGATAGATAAAATTTAGCACACAAGTTCAGCTTCTAAAATGTAAATTTATTTTTTATATGTTGAATCAAATCTGCCAAACGGTTGGCTGTCTGTCTATTTGTATTTTCGAATATATGTAAACGCAATGAGAAATATATGGTACACAAGCCGTAAATAAACATTCTTGATTCTTCGTTTTCTTTTTATTTATTTCCTATTTTGTGTATGTATTTCTATTTTAATTTATTTTCTATTTTAGTGTACTTATTTTTATTTTATCTCTCCTAACTTTATTTTCATTTCATTTTATTCAAAATGTATTATTTTCTATAATATGTGGTGTAGACTATATTGATTGTGTCCCTTTACCGTAGATTATTTATTTTTATTTTACGTACCCATCTTCATGTCTATCATATCAGCACATGTATTTATGTCTTTCAGGGAATGAATGAATGTTCTTTTATTTCTAAATTCTAAATTTATAATCATTACTGATAGAGCTTATTCTGAGTAACGCCGCTGTTGGCACACAGCTTGTAATCAATAATATAAAAAAAAATAGTTGTAGCAGTTGCATTACTCTATCTTCTGTTTTTGGACACTAGATGGCGATGCCTGATTAGGTACGCATCCCATAGTGCATTGCGATTGTAAATAAGGAAATGATACACTGTTCTGTTAAGGTGCGCACGTGAATGTCTTGTCTTGTCTTTCGTATTTGTGTTTGTTTTGTGTGAAATGTGATTATTAAAGAAATGTTCCCTAAAACATACGTCCTCTTGCTTCCACTGCACGGATCATAGTGATCTTCATACCACCACAAAGGGAAATATTTATATTAGTCATTTTTTAATATTTAAATCCAAGAAAGATAATACTTTTGCGATTAAAACTAATCGAATAATGAAGCTTTGGATATTTGTATTTCAAAGCATTCTATATAATTGCAATGGCCCTCTCTACAGAGCCTAAATAAATGAAATGCAAGTATTTATATCAGTGTTAGTACAAATCGCAAGAGAATGGAGATATTTTTGTTTGTTTAAATGTTAGTGCGTCAAAAATATTTTACTAAATATGACTAATAGGACCAGGGAATTTTTATAAAACTTTAGATTTTGTGAACGTTTCTTCAGAAGTGCAGTAATTGATATAAGCAGTATGAAATATAATTCTTTACATCATTAAAAACATTTTATCGCCAGAAATGCAAATCTGTGCCAAAATTTGAACCAATTATATAAAAAGGATCAACTATCTGGCCATGCTGTCTTATTATCTGGTGTATCATTTCTTTTGTAAAATTCATTGGCAAACAACTCCCGTAGCAATCCACTTTCCGTTTACTGCACCATGTTCTATAATAAAAACGACTCGTTTGTGCATGCCTGACCTATATGAAAGTTTGTAGACGTTATTTTGGAAGATTCTTCATATTTTATTTTAAAATAATTTTCTCAACGTTTTTTTTAAAGAAAATTGATTTCATTAACATAATGGAAATTGTAGAAGACAGATAGAATTCATAATATGAAGTGAAGGAGTTATTTCAAAATACTCTCATACACTCAAATAAAAGTGTACTCCTAATAAAAATAAAAACAAAATAGCATTCTTTCCTTCTTCGCAGTACTTCCCATTATATGGTGTTATGCACCGGCATGCAACTTCTTGTTCTTTTATTTCACATGTACCATTATTCTTGCAAGGATCCAAATCGCAAGGGCCTATTTTGGAATGTAGAAATTTAAAATAGAATCGGCAGCTTCAGGTTTGCAAGGAAGGAATCTCTTAACAAATTTTGCTCTCTTCTCCTGATATGTTATAGTTTGAACTTTTGTACATTTATGTGTTCTTAAATCGGAATGCATTATTTGAAATTTTTTAGGGCATTAATTACGAAGTAATTAATTAACCCTTTATTTAGTGACGGTACTTAAAAGTACCATTTAAATCTGGTTTATATCTTCGTAATATAACAATTTTTGCTAATGGTATACTAAAGAACACGGAGAATGTAACCCAAATAGCAAGAAGTTAATATAAGCTAAAAGAAGGAATTAAAAATATTTAATTGACAATTAAATTAATTAAGATATAAAATTAAATTGATTAAAATATTTTTCTTGGGTTCTCTGGAATTATTCTGCAAGAAAACTTAACCACTAGTGTAAAAATGAAGTTAAAAGATGGCATCATAATTCAGTAAATAAAGGGTTAATGAAATTAATTTTTAATTCTATTCACCTGATAATGTCTAAACATGATTGATTATAACTGAATATTAAAAAGTTTAAAATAATTAAACAAAAAAAGTTATTGTCCGGTTAGCTCAGTAAAAAAATTTTTTTAAACCCATTTAAAAATTTTTTTTAACTTAACATGGTTCATATTTATAAAAATTGCATTTTAATGCTAATTTGTTATACTCTTCTTTTTGATGTACTCGAGTTTTGAAATTTTTGGTAGTTATGTATTACCAATAATAAAACAATACCCATATGATTTAAGAAATTAGTTATTGGTTAATCGATTAATTTTAATTTAATGTTTGCTTCTATATAAGTGGTACCATCTAAAAGAGAATCCAAAAAACAATGCTTTTATAATATTTATAAAACTGGAGAATGAAGCATATTAAAAACGATAAAATTGAAAATGGCAAAGATAACAAGAGTGCTTTTTATTGTTATAATTATAAGTAAAAAATAATTTTAAATAAAAATAAGAGAATTAAAAGCAGCATCAATAAATGTGTGTTTTTCAACAGTTTTATTTTTTAAGATATTATTAAGGTTAAAGTTTAAGGTATAATACAAAAGTTTAATTTCTGGAAAAATATTTGAGTCTAACAATTTTAGCAGCCTATAATCTGTATTTAATAATAAATGCATTAATTTAATTGTCCCTAAGGAGTAGAATATTACATATAATATATGAACTACAATATGGTCATTTATTATATGACAAATATAAAAATCGCAGATATATACTTTCTTTTTTAATCGAAATTTTATTCAATGCAGATTCTGAGAAAAAAGCACATGTATTTTATCAAAAGTCTTTCCAATATCTGAGATTAATAGCTTTATAGTAATGTGAAAATAAACTATGTTTAGATTTTAGAGTATATTTTTAATATAGATGCGATTTTTAAAATTAAGAATACTCAGTTATGATTAAAAGATTCCCATGAACATTTTGTCCTGATTCTGAAATTCTCGGAATTAAATGATCAATTTTTTGCTTGATTTTATTTTTAATTCAATATGAGGGTGTGCTTCTGATTATGAATTTGAGAAAAATTGATAACATATTTCTGTAATAATTCTTATAAGAAATTATGAAACAGATTAAAGGCAACAGGAGAAAAAATATAGAAGAGAGCGATTAAAGAGCCTACTTATTTGTATTTCAAAATGTATATTGCATTTTATACCTGGAGGTCAAAGTAATATTCATTAAAACGCTTAATGATAAGATCTTAATATAAATCGTAATAAAGTGGTTGAGTTACCAAGGACCGAACTCGCAACTTCAGGGTTCGTAGCCGCGTAACATAACCACTAGGCAAAAGTAAACACTCGCATCCGGAGGCTGTTAACTGGCTTATTAAGCTGCTACCACAGTAAATATATGATAAAAAATTCTTCACAATTAGTTGAAAATTAAAATATATTATGAATGTGACAAAAATCCATTATTTCGAAGAGATTTTTTCAAAAAATTAGGTTATTATACTTTGAGCTTTGATGTCCAAATTTCCAAAATAATTTTTTACATTTTTGTAAAAAATAAATAATTTTTCTTAAGCAAAATAATAATGTCCTTAATAATTTTTTTCACATGCTGTAAAATGCTTTATAAGCATCTTTTTGGTTAAATTAGATTCAAAGCCATTAGGATATATTACTAATTTGCGATTTTTGGCGAAAGTATCGAATATTTTTTATTCACTTTTTGCAAATTCAGAAGAATTTTCTTTATAAACCTACTTGAATTTTGTTTTTACTATCATTCCAGAAAGCCAAGCAATATTTTATTTTTGCAAAACTTCCATTTGAATGAGATTTTACGTCCTTAAATACTATTTTCTCAAATTTTGAATTCTGATAAAATTTTCTTAAAAATCCCATCATAAATTAAAATCTAAGTCATTTTTTTAGTTTAAATGTGGTTAAACGATTTCTGAGAATGTTTTACATGCTCTTCATGAGACTGAATGTTTTCTATTCCAAAAGATAAGTTTTCTAAGGAATGAAAAATCTGTTCATTAATAATTTTTGCAAATTTTTTTAATGTTTCATAATGCAAGAAAAAAAATTAAATTTTATACTATTCTTTCAAATTATATGATTATTAGTAATATAACTATATAATTATTAATAATTATTTAATCTTTTATACTATTGTTTCTATTTCAAACGTTACTAATAAAAGATTGGATCAAAATACAGTTTGTTTCTTAGTTCATGAATATGATAACGTATGTCTTAAGTTATGTGCAAAATTTTGGCCAATTAATTTGATAAACTTATAAATTAGAAGGTTTTTGTTTTAAGATTTTGCTTTCAGTTTTAAAAAAAACCTTCCAATAAAAAAAAACTTTGGTTTTTTTAATATATATGTGTGTGTGTGTTTTCAAGTGAAATGTGAGCATTCCTAGTAGAAATGAAAAAATAAGAAATATGCTTACCTTCTTCACAGTATTTCCCATTATATGGTGTTATGCATCGGCACGTAACTTCCTGTCCTTTTATTTCACATATGCCATTATTCTTGCAAGGATCCAAATCACACGGGCCTATTTTGGAATGTAAATTTAAAATAGAATCGACACTACATGGAATTTGAATTAAAAGTCTAAAAAAATATAGAAAAAACGACTGACTTTCAACACAACGTTCTCCTGTGTATGGTATCGGGCAAATGCAAATATTGGTGTCGTTGTGGATAATGCAAATCCCGCCATTTTGACATTGGTTAAAAATGCATTTTTCTGTGACAATGAAACAAATAACGATTAGTACAATAAGTAAAAAGTAATGGCAGAGGGCAATTCTAAAGCACTGTGCTTCAAAAAATACTTCCTTATATGTATTACAAACTCATAGTCAGTTACTGCCAGAAATTCCTTTTGTCAAATGCATCACTCAAAAGTTAACGTTCATTTACCGATTTTGGCAAACCGAATTCGAAAAAACCTGCTTTTTGCCTATCATATTAACAACATTTCTTTTAGATATGTCAATCCGTTTTGTTCAACTATGATTGATCACAACAAAAGAAAGTTACATTTTAAATTTTACTTGCCAATAAAGAAAGGGCAATTTGATTTATTAGCTAATGTACTGCAAGTGGTGAACATTCAGGATGAACTTGCTGGTCTCAAAAGGCGATTATATTGATAAAAAATTGAGGGAAATTGCCAATTTAAGTGACTACCTGATGTCAACCTAGATCGATATTTGGGAAATATGTATGTCAAGCATTATAAGATCTGTCATTCACTCTAAATAGGACGTTTTTTCTGTGGAAGCCAGTAAAGAATATTTCAAACTTATCTGTCAATCTTGTCTCTCCTATACTAGATTGATTATGTTGCCTGGCATCTGAAACACACGCTTATGCAGATTTTCATTTCAAGATCATCAAAAGGTTTTAGACTTAATTCTTTTCTTTACAATGGAAAGTCGGATATTTGGATATCCGTATATGTATTATGTTTTTCGTCTTTAGAAACGAATACCATAGAGAAATTTTCAAACATTTTGATTCCTTTGATTCTTTTCAAATATATATACATTTAAATTTTTATACAATACCGCTTTTAGTATCAAACTCCGTTGGAGCATCTTCATAAAGCTAAATTTTCTATTGTCTGTTTGAATTTAATTGGGCTTTTGACTTTTGTCAATTGCGAAGTATAGAGAAAGTATATTAATAGTCAAAACCTTTGAACTTGAGATTTTGACGAATCTTCCTGTTTCCATTCTCTTTGAGTCCGAAAAACACATTTTGGGCGTTATATCTGTCTATCTGTCTGTGATCACAATAATTCAAAAACGCTCTGAATTAAACTTATGAAATCTGTTAGATGAACTTACTACCAAATTTATAGATTTCTATAAAATTTTGAGCGATTTTTGGTTACCTATTATTAACTGCCAGGAATTAAGCACACGATAAGTTCAGTAAAAATGTTAAATTCGGGCCAGAGAACAATATTTCGTAATTATTGATCACTAATACTATGCAACGCATTCCCGGTTTTAGTGTTAACAAATTTATACGGGAGAAGGAGTATAAGTCTTTATTGATGACACACGAGAAAATTTTAGGGAGACTAATCACGCTAATTTTTAAGTATTAAACAATAAATTATCTAAAATATAATTGGCTGAAAATACTACTATAAATCGTATAATCAAGCAAAAAATATATTCTATAAAAATTATAATTTAAAATTATTAATTAAAGAACTTGTCGAACAAATGAAAGACATCATACTATTTTCACAGATATTTCCAAAGTATTCAGAAGTGCAGGTACAGTTGAAGCCATTTTGTGCAGTTTGGCACGTTCCGCCATTTAAACACGGATTGTTGTCACAAGTTTTGGGAAGTATTGCTGGAAGAGAGAGAGAGATAAAGATAAAAAACGCTTTTTGCAAAGTATTAAACATATTTTTTTTTGGTAAAAATGGAATATTCTTAGATTAATTAAAATTTTTATACGCTTTTATTAAATACTTTTATTTAACTTGATTAACCTCAAATTTGAAAAGAAGGAATCTTTTTAAAAATTTTACTTCACATTATTTTAATTTTTTAGATATGAAATAGGAATAAATTACTTTATTAAGTTAAATTTTAATTTCATACCAGTGACCTTGCACTGAAAGTCTGTGCAAAATTGATTATAATTAAATATTAAAAGTCTAAAATAATTGACTTAAAAAATTATTCACCGTTTAGTTCACTAAAAAAATTGTTCAAAGCGTTTTTTCGTAAATTTTTTAACTTAATTTTTTCACTTTTGTAAAAATAGTGTTTTGTTATCGATGTTTTTAAATTCTTATCTTTGGTGTACAGAAGTTCTGAAAATTTGTATAATTATGCGTTACCAATGATAAAATAGAGATAATTTCAAAAATTAGTTATTAATTAATCGATCAATTTTCATTTAATGTGTTTTACTATAAGGTGTCACCATCTGAAGAGGGAATGAAGAAACAGTGCATCCATAATATTTATATTATGATGAATGCATATATTAAAGACAAAAAGTTTGAAAATTATAAAGGTAAGAAAAGGATTTTTTTAAAAATGCTCTTTTATTATCATAAAGAGAAAATAATTTTTAATAAAAATAGGGAAAGGAAAACAACACCAATAAAAAAATTTGCTCTCCAACGCATTTTTTTGAGATATTATTAAAATTAAAATTAAAAATATAATATAAGAATTTAATTTATGGACAAATATTTGAGTTGCCAGCAGTTTATCTATAGTTTATAAATGATGCATTAAATTTAGATGTCATTAGTGAATAAAAGCATTACATATAAAATGTGAACTACAAAATAGTCTTTTAATAAATAAGATTAGTCTGAAAATTGCAGATATCGTTTTCTTTTTAAGTGAAATTTTATTAAATGCAAATTCTAAGATTTCTAGCATAGCTGAAATAAAAATGCAAATACTTAACTAAAAGCATATTTAAAATATTTGAAATTAATAATTTTATAATTATACGAAATCAAGTATATTTAGATTACAAAATTTATTTTTAATAAACAGACAGTTCATAGAATAAAGAATGTACAAACGTACTTAAAAAATACACAGTGAACATTTTGTTCTCATTATAATATTCTCAAAATACAATTCTCAATTTAATTTCTGGATTTTATTTTTAATTCAATATAAGGGAGAGCTTCTGATTATGAATTTGAGAAAAATTAACAAGTTCAGGTAATAACTATAATGAGAAATTAAGAAATAGATTAAAAGGAACAAAATAAAAAAAATAACACTAAAATACAATATATGTTTCATTTTAACCTGAAGTTCAAAACAGAAATCATTAAACTTAAAGAAAAAACTGAGAAACTGGAAAGAACACAATTCCTTATAAAACTAATTGATTTTTTTTTTTTGTTCATTCTACGAAGCCGAGCTCATTTTATATTTGCAAAACCCAAATTTTAATGCCATTTTATATCTTGAAATGTTGTTGTCGTATTTGGGAAATAATTTTCTTAAAATTTCATCACGAATTAGAATCTAATACATTTTTTTTTGCTTGAATTGGTATAATGATTTCACAAAATGTTCTATAGTTTCTGAAAATATAGAATAAGAATCTGTTCGTTTAAAAAAATTTCCAATCGTTTTCATGCTTTATAATGCAACATATTTGTCGAATACTAATATCTAAAAATTTCTTAATTCATAAATTGAAAAATATATTTTTAAATTATCTTCAAAATATTGATCAAATTATGTAATTTGATAAAATTCTAAATTAGTAAGATTTTGTTTTATACATCTTTTTAGTTTAACAAACTACCAATTAAAAAACTTTTGGTCTTTAACTGATATGTTTTTGTTTTAGACATCATTTTTAAATCAATGTCTTTGAAAATTTAAAAATTATATTGTTTTATAACATTTTTTACAGAATTTAACTTAGTCATTTACTTTATACCAAAATAGGTTCTTACAAAATAGTAATTACTTATAGAATTTTATTCACGGTGAAACGGATACAATGTGCCGATTAAAGGAAAATACAGGAAAAAAAAATCCACTATTACCTTCTTGGAACCTATCTCCTGTAAAATGTCCATTACATGCGCAAGTGTAACTTGTACCATTAATTATGCATTTAGCATTATTTTTGCAAGGATTTGGATTACAAGGATCTGTAATAAAAAGAAAATGGTGTAGAAAATGTACTAAAAAGTGAAAAAAAAATGAATAAAAGCAATCTTTAAAAATGGTCTTTTATAGGCTTACTAAAGCTTTGAATTCTTTGATTAATTTTTAATCTTTAATATATTATTCATTATTATGAATATTAAGTGATATTTTGAAAGTAATTTCTACTTAAATACTTCACCACTAGATGGAGCTCGTCGGAATCAAATTAATCTATTAACAAATAATTTTAAATTCGGGAAAAATATAAAAAAAACATAAAGTTACAGTACAAAAAAATGCGAGTTGAAATTCTATTTTAAAATTCTTTCTTTACAAACAACAACAACAACAAAAAAAACAAATCAAGTTAAATAAAAAATATATAAAGAAATATTTAAAATAAAAATTATTTAAATAAGAAACAAAATGCGTTGTAGACTTTGGTTGTTTGGGTTTGACACTCCTTAAGAGCATTTTGAAATGAAATTATTTATTTTGTTAATGCAACAAGCAAGTTCATATCTTGTTTTTCTCTTACTGTCTCTTATAAAAAAGTATTTCTTCAGGTTATATTTATTTCTTTTTGAATATATATCTTTTCAATTAAAACCTTTTCATTGATTCTCTTATTATTTTGGCAAAATATTGTTTATCATTTTATATAAAGCTTCGCTTTTACATACAATGCCCACAGAAAATAAAGACAGTAGATAAGCCAATAAAAATTCTTTGACCAAAATTTTGCCATTTATAATATAAATCAAAAATACATGCTTCTGTTTTTTTTATCTATTAATTACAAGAATTTCTGTTAAAAGTGTTACAGAACATGAAATTTGACATGGTTGAAAATTGATACTTCCCCATTTCTTGTCCATTTGTATTAGTTTAGACTTTATAAAATAAATTGTTTCTGAAAATATTTAATTATTAAATAAAAACCTGCATTTTTTTCCCATTCTTCGGTGATAATTTCTGAGATACCATATAAAAGAATATTTTACATTTTTTTATAGCACACATTGTTGTTTTTTTAATCATAATATTTGCCGTACATTTTTTTAAAATTTTTTTCCTTTATTCATTTATTTTGTGTAATAATATTTTCGGAAATCAACACGGAAATACGCCAAAATTCAGCTTAATTTTAAATTGATTAAAATTCTAATTAAAATTTCAAAAAAATCGCTGCAGGTTTCATTTTTTCACCATCCAATCTATATATGTGCCAAATTTTTATTTAGAATTGTAAGCAATTAAAAATTAAACTGAATTGTTGTATTTTTCTGGAATAACTTACGAAAATACTATTGCACAATAATAAATTTTACACCGTTTGAAGATTGTAAAAAATCGTCTTTTTAATGATACCAATTTAAAACTTGCTAATGTTTATTAAATTGTAGCATTTTTTAAAAAATATTCTTTTTGTCTAATTGCCAATAATATATTATATTGATTCTCTGAAATACAAACCGTTTTAATTGTTTCATTAAATATTTGATTAGCAATATTTTCTTAATGTTGAAAGCCAAAGAAAAGTTCATGTATAAAATGTGCAGAATGTATGCGTAACAGATGGAATAACACAATTTTAATGCTTGACAGTTGATGGAATCACGAAAAAGCAATTATACCTAAGCGAGTTAACTGGAATTAAATGGAAGTCAGTTAATTGCCAATGGAAGTTGGCGAGTCAGTTGATTGCCAATGGAAGTTGGCGAGTCAGTTGATTGCCAAAGGAAGTTGGCGAGTCAGTTGATTGCCAAAGGAAGTTGGCGAGTCAGTTGATTGTCAAAGGAAGTTGGCCAGTCAGTTGATTGTCAAAGGAAGTTGGCGAGTCAGTTGATTGTCAAAGGAAGTTGGCGAGTCAGTTGATTGTCAAAGGAAGTTGGCGAGTCAGTTGATTGCCAAATTAAATTGGCGAGTCAGTTGATTGCCAAAGGCGATGGAAACTAATAAAGTCACACAATGTGTTTGTATTTTTTATTAATAGGCCTCCAAACATTTTTTCACTACAAGTGGTCTACATAACTACAGCGGTTTTGACCCTTTTGACTTAAAAAAAAAGGGCGCAATAGCAAAGGCAATAAAACAATCATGAGTTTTTACTGTAAATCAATCAAGATGACATTCTTTTCCTCATTATTATCTGTCCAAATCAAATTTGTAATGTAATATAGAAATATAAATGAGGCGCCATCATTGGTTAATTCTAGCAGTATTATATGGAATACTGACTTCTTGTAAAATTCATACATTGTCTGTAACATATGCATTGTATTAATGATTTCTATAAAAATAAAAATGCCGGCGTCCTTGCACAGGGGTAGCGCATCTTCCCCACGATCTGGGCGTCGCGGGTTTGGATCGCGGTTCGGGCAAGGTTGTTCTTCATCTGTGTTCTGTCTGTGAGGTGTGTGAATGTGCCCCCCCCCCGTAAAAAGGGGTTGTGCAAGCGAAAATGTATGTATCATCTTCACATGAGCTAGAAGTCAGACTTCTGCCTTCTAGTGCACAGCGGTCTTTACTCTCAGAAGCTACTGCACTCCCTTTCCGTGGTAACGCGGATACGACATCATCATCATGAAGATAAGAATAAAAATAACAAAAGCAGTGATACCTGCAACTAATATTATAGAGGAAATATGATATTCGGAATTAATCCTTAAGTTATGATTGTACTCTTTCAATCTTTATCTTCTGCAAGCTTCTTTGTAAAATTTGATCTTATTTTCTAAAGTTAAGTAGCAATAATATTTTCAATGCAAAAATATGAATTCAGTTTCTTTTCTTTTACCTTTTTCACAGTTTTCTCCAAAGAATTGCTTCGAGCAGTTGCATATACGATTTCCTTTCTGATCTAATGAACAAGTTCCGTTATTTTCACAGGGGTGTTCCGTGCATGGACCTACAATAATATAATATTTGTATAATTATTAATCATAGTTTTAGCTCCATTCTGTAATTTATTTTTATCAGAATGCAAATTTCTTTCAATGTATCATAAGGCGGCTTTTTCCTATCGTTTTATCAGAAGTGAAAAGGCATTGAATTTTTATTGGCTTAGGTTCTAGCATTTGAATATTTCTATATTTAAATTTTAAAAACTAATTAAAGATATCCATCTTGTTTAAACGAATTTTGAATATTGTAAGAGAACGGTTATTCACAATTTACGAGGTACAGAATAAATATCGAGGTTATAATATATGAGGAAGAGAAAATATTGGAATTGTCAAAAAATACAAAGTAGGCTGGACGTTTCAGACCTTTGGATTTTAAAAGGCACATTTCTACTTTCTTGCACACGAATTATAGAAGAAGTATTGTAATCAACAAAACTGATAAAGATATTTTGATGAATATCCAAGTTCGTTTTTGATGAATATCCAGACCTCTCTGAGCCCAAAAAACGTTATTTTTGACATTATCTCTGCCTAGCAGTGAAGATAATAACATAATAACGCATGGAGGATCTGGATTTTACATCAAATTTACAGTTTTTATCACTTTTTGAACGGAATCCATTCAAAAGAAGTCTGTCTGTCGAGTGTTTGGTGTATAGGTGAACCAGATAGATAAAATTTAGCACACAAGTTCAGCTTCTAAAATGTAAATTTATTTTTTATATGTTGAATCAAATCTGCCAAACGGTTGGCTGTCTGTCTATTTGTATTTTCGAATATATGTAAACGCAATGAGAAATATATGGTACACAAGCCGTAAATAAACATTCTTGATTCTTCTTTTTCTTTTTATTTATTTCCTATTTTGTGTATGTATTTCTATTTTAATTTATTTTCTATTTTAGTGTACTTATTTTTATTTTATCTCTCATAACTTTATTTCCATTTCATTTTATTCAAAATGTATTATTTTCTATAATATGTGGTGTAGACTATATTGATTGTGTCCCTTTACCGTAGATTATTTATTTTTATTTTACGTACCCATCTTCATGTCTATCATATCAGCACATGTATTTATGTCTTTCAGGGAATGAATGAATGTTCTTTTATTTCTAAATTCTAAATTTATAATCATTACTGATAGAGCTTATTCTGAGTAACGCCGCTGTTGGCACACAGCTTGTAATCAATAATATAAAAAAAAATATTTGTAGCAGTTGCATTACTCTATCTTCTGTTTTTGGACATTAGATGGCGATGCCTGATTAGGTACGCATCCCATAGTGCATTGCGATTGTAAATAAGGAAATGATACACTGTTCTGTTAAGGTGCGCACGTGAATGTCTTGTCTTGTCTTTCGTATTTGTGTTTGTTTTGTGTGAAATGTGATTATTAAAGAAATGTTCCCTAAAACATACGTCCTCTTGCTTCCACTGCACGGATCATAGTGATCTTCATACCACCACAAAGGGAAATATTTCTATTAGTCATTTTTTTAATATTTAAATCCAAGAAAGATAATACTTCTGCGATTAAAACTAATCGAATAATGAAGCTTTGGATATTTGTATTTCAAAGCATTCTATATAATTGCAATGGCCCTCTCTACAGAGCCTAAATAAATGAAATGCAAGGATTTATATCAGTGTTAGTACAAATCGCAAGAGAATGGAGATATTTTTGTTTGTTTAAAATGTTAGTGCGTCAAAAATATTTTACTAAATATGACAAATAGGACCAGGGAATTTTTATAAAATTTTAGATCTTGCGGATGTATTTTCAGAAGTGCAGTAATTGATATAAGCAGTATGAAATATAATTCTTTATGTCATGAAAAATCTTTTATCGCCAGAAATGCAAATTTGTGCGAAAATTTGAACCAATTATATAAAAAGGATCAACTATCTGGCCATGCTGTCTCATTATCTGGTGTATCCATTTCTTTTTCTAAATTCATCGGCAAACAACTCCCGTAGCAATCCATTTTCCGTTTACTGCACCATGTTCTATGATAAAAACGACTGGTTTGTGCATGACTGACCTATATGAAAGTTTGTAGACGTTATTTTGGAAGATTCTTCATATTTTATTTTAAAATAATTTTCCCAAAGTTTTTTTTTTTTTTAAAAGAAAATTGATTTCATTAACATAATGGAAATTGTAGAAGACAGATAGAATTCATTATATGAAATGAAGGAGTTATTTCAAAATACTCTCAAACACTCAAATAAAAATTTGAAATTTTGAAGTATTTATTATTTTGCATTTTGAAGTGTTTCTTATAAGTTGCCTCTCTATCAATTTTTCTAAACATTTCATTTTGTTATAACAACCTCCTTTTCGGAATTTGATATTGTTTTTAAATTCAGAAATAATTCCGTCTAAAATCTATGAGGATACTTTTAACATAATTAATAAGATTCCTGAACATTTAAGTTATATCACTAATTTGAGAAAACAAGCCTACCTTTTTCACAGTGTGTTCCAGAAAATGGTAAGGAACAAATGCATATAAATTTTTCATCAGATGGTACACAAACTCCTTCATTCTGGCAAGGATTTGAATCACATGGAGAAGAAGTGTCTGGAAATAAATTAGATAAAATTAAGGTTTCGAATAAGCAATTTAAAGTCTAATATAATTTTTCAAATAAAATATTTTACAACATAATGCATACACTCCATCTGCAAATATTTATTACATGTATGTCCTGTTTTGAAGTCACATGCTAATTATCATAGATGGAGATTTCAAAATAAGAATAAAAGATTAGGATTCATCTAAAGTGGTAATCATTTCTTCAAAAGTGGTAAGTCAGCCATCTAACTCCCGCCACGAAGGCACACGGATTTAAACCATAAAAACTGAATTACAGGACCACCGCAACAGCAACATTGGCGGGAACTGTGGTTGAGTCCTAAAGGCCGTCCCCACCACGGTACAACCCTCCCCGAAGGAAGTACGTCTCGTCATCGATGGGAGGAGTCAGATCCCCCACCTATTAGTGTACCCTCCAGGGTGGCGAGATCCAACCACCATGCCGGAAGCATCTCATCCTCATTTCAAGGTACCCCCCGGGGGTTCTTCAAAAGTGGTAAGGAGAAGCGATGACGGTACATGCATGACAGAAACAAATAAATGTGGTCAATCTTCAGGAAAATTCAGATTGCTGTGTATAAATATGCAACCATTCTGTCGAGTTTCTAATACTAATCTTGCGTTTATAATCTTAAAGACAGATCACGCAGATTGTTAAATACGATAAAATACATTTTTACAGAAATCCAGAACTATTACTAAAATTCGTTAGACAATCATATGTCACTTAACTTATAACATTTACCATAACGAGCAAAATAAAATGTAAAAAAAAAAAAAAAAAAAAAAAGGCTATTTTTCACGAGCGAAGTTATGCAGAATGAGTGACGAGCAGACATCGTGACTCCATATGCAGAATTGGTTGGTATTCTGGATATCAATCTGCTGATCATTTATTTGAGAGAATCCTTACACTTGCATGGAAGAAGCTTGGGCTGGATAGCGTTGCCGAAAATGACTGCGAGGGGCTGTGGAGCTATAATCGAAGAGATCGTGTCTCTAGCCCAAATTAGGGGACAATATCGATGCAAAAACTTGATACAGAACATATGAAGAAGCATTCTGTGCTAAAACAAAAATATGGGGTGGAGATTTAGTCAGGTGGAAATTATAGACTTGAGAAGCAATTTTCCATTGAAATAAGGGAGATGCTAAGAGCATGAAGAATTATTGCACCATACGGTGAGAAGTATCACACTAATAAGGCAGTGGCTATACGCGCTATAAATTCATATAATAATAATTATGTGTTCCCATTTTCACCAAATTTTGAAGAGCGGCTAAAGACAAATATCTTTAGACATCATTCTTGTAAAAAAGCATGCATTATAAATAATAAATTACATTATTATAATTTTGTTTGAGTTTTTTTTTTTTTCCCATAATGGAACGCATTGTGCTATTTCACAAAGATTTATATGGGGAAAAAAATTTTCGCCTTAAGAATGTTTCACATTACGAGTAAAAATCGGTAACGAATTATGATCGTCAATCAAAGTTCCACTGTATTTTCTTGACTTGAAAATACGATTTACTCAACAGCAGGAAAAATCTTCAATCTACGAGTATTTTTTTTTTATATATATATTCTTTTCCTTTTATTTTGTATTTTATTTTTTTCCTTCAGAACAGATTATTTTAGATGCAATTGAAAGAATAATGTCTGAATCATTTATCTGTTCTTGATTAAAAGCTAAACTTTTATTTTATTAAAAATCCAGTCGATGCTGCAGATTCTCAGAAAATCAAAATATTATATTGTCATACAACTGCACAAAATTCCGGTACTTTTATATATATATATATATATATATATATATATATATATATATATATATATATATATATATATATATATATATATATATAAACTAGCTTCACCATCGTTGCTAAATCTTAAAAGCTAATTCAGCTGAAATACCACGAACACAGTAGTATTTGGCAACACAAACAAAGCATTTTTAAACTCCTATGCAGCAAATAGATAAATTAATAAGATTAATCTATAAATCTAATTATACTAAATTCGAAAATTTAAACATTATAAAGGATTAAGATAAAAGAAACAGATAACATGACTCTGAGAGACATTTCAGTAATACTAAAGGATCAGATTTTTTTAAATTTTATAAAAAACATTCTGGAATCTGAACGCGTAATAAGAAATTGCTATTAGGGAAACAGACGATGAAGCTGGATACAAAAGGAATAACTAAAATATTTTGGGATATTGACTATTTTTTTAAATTCATTTTCAAAAGAAAAAGATTTAAAAAAGCCTGAATAAAATATTTTTCCTATAAATTTTTTTTTATCTTTACATTAGGCGGATTTATCTACATTGGTCATTTTAAAAAGGCTCTATTTTAGAAAGTAAATGTTTTAAGCCTAAGTATTAAACCTAATTAGTGTTCTTAGTTTTGTTGCGACATAAATTTTATTTTCTTTAAAAGTAGCTACCGATTATTTTAATAATTATAAATTTTATTTTGTAAATAGTTGTAAAATTCAGATTGGCAACAGGATATTTTTTAGAACTTGTTGTTTAAAAACGATGCTAGAATGTTGAATGAAAATAAGTTGATGTAAATTTGATAATATTATCTATAATGTAATAAGATTTAGTTTTATAGTAAGTTTGTCTGCATTTTATTTTTGTTGACGCACGAACACAACAGTTTCAACTTGTTACTTCAACATATAGATTGAAACAATCGAAAATATTTCATTAAAAAAATCACATATTCATCGGAAATCGAGAGGTCTGATCTCTTTATACGTATATACGTATCTCTTTATACGTATAATATATATACGTATATCTTTATACGTATAATAAATATTTGAAAAGGATTTTCATTTTTACTTTACTTAAATTTAAAATTAATTGCTTAGTTTAAATTTTTTTGAAAAATTAATTATATTTCATATTTTTCTTCATAAAAGCTGTTTATTCATAATTACAATCGGGGTTACATTCGACATTCAAGGCAAACAACAGAAAATCAAGATTTTCCGTGTTGCCTGTATTATTTAGTCTTCTTAATAAAACTCAAAATATAAAATTTGATCAATTACCTCCTTTTAACGATGTTGGTAAAGAAATTCCAGGATCATACAAGAAAAACAGAAGACTCAACAAAAGCAACGCTTCCATTTCTTAAATTTACTCCGAACTAAAAACAAAGCTTTCCAACGCAGTGAGAGATAAGTGCACATTTTGAACTTTCGGCTCCTTATCTATTTCTCATCGTTTCCCGTCTCTCAATACGATGAATCTAAGAGGAGGGAAATCCCCTTCTAAGAGCAGATGCAAGAATTCAGGTGCTATCACATGAATTTCGGCGAGTTTTTACAGTTGCAGGACAAATTAAGTAGTTTCAGCAAAAACTTCGGTGTTCCCGGAAATTCATATCCAGAAATGTCTCGCAGGAACTGAGACTCAACTTTTTCAGGATATAAAGTTATTTGATTTTTCATATAATATTTAAGTCAGTCATCAACAGTGTTTTATCTCCAAAATAACTGATAGATAGTAGGAGTGACTGATTATTTTTCTATAATTTCTACTACTAATAAAAAAAAATGTGTGTATATTGGTGACAGTTTGATGTAGAACTGCAAAACCTGGTATGGATGAGCTTTAGAGGGTAAAAATATACATCTCGGAGTTATATTAAAAGTTTTTTTAATTAATTAAAAATTGAGCGAAATTTTAGTACTTTTTTACTTAAGTACGGAAAAATTATAATACAAAATTAATTTTTTAAATATTTAAAATTCTACGATATATTTCAAGAATTCTCAACTTTTCCGAATTCTTTTTTGATCGTTTGGCATAAATGATTCAGAACTATTTTATTTGGGAAATAAAATTAGCATGCAGTTCATTTTAATTAATGAAATGTTGGGCAAAATTTTAGTATTTTTTTCACTTAAGTACTGAAAAATTATAACAGGAAGTAATTTTTTAAATATTTAAAAATCTACGATATATTTCAACTTTTTAGAATTCTTTTCTGATCGTTTAACATTAATGATTCAGAACTATTTTATTTGGGATATAAAAATACCATGCAGTTCATCATTTTAATTGATGAAATGTTGGGCAAAGTTTTAATATTTTTTTCACTTAAGTACTGAAAACAGAAAGTAATTTTTTAAATATTTAAAATTCTATGATATATTTCAACTTTTTAGAATTCTTTTCTGATCGTTTAACATTAATGATTCAGAACTATTTTATTTGGGATATAAAAATACCATGCAGTTCATCATTTTAATTGACGAAATGTTGGGCAAAATTTTAATATTTTTTTCACTTAAGTACTGAAAACAGAAAGTAATTTTTTAAATATTTAAAATTCTACGATATATTTTAACTTTTTCGAATTCTTTTTTGATCGTTTGGCATGAATGATTCAGAACTATTTTATTTGGGATATAAAATTAGCATGCAGTTCATCATTTTAATTAATTGAAAATTGAGCAAAATTTTAGTATTTTTTTCACTTAAGTATTGAAAAATTATTACAGAAAATTAATTTTTAAAATATTTAAAATTCTACGATATATTTCAACTTTTTAGAATTCTTTTCTGATCGTTTAACATTAATGATTCAGAACTATTTTATTTGGGATATAAAAATACCATGCAGTTCATCATTTTAATTGATGAAATGTTGGGCAAAATTTTAATATTTTTTTCACTTAAGTACTGAAAACAGAAAGTAATTTTTTAAATATTTAAAATTCTACGATATATTTCAACTTTTTCGAATTCTTTTTTGATCGTTTGGCATAAATGATTCAGAACTACTTTATTTGGGATATAAAAATAGCATGCAGTTTTGTAGGTTGCTGGTCTATGAACCCAAGTATTCCAATGATAAATTTCATCCTTCTTGTATTGTTTTCAATCATTTATAAATTTAAATTTTACGTAAACACAAAAATGAATTTTACATTATCTAAAAATTTACAAAAGTTACATTTCCAATTTAACAATTGAATTGATATTTTTGTTTATTTTTAATAAATTATTTTGAAATATTTAAAAATTTTAAAAAATTTTTTGATTATATTTTATTTTTAATATTTTTCATTGCTATAGAAATTGCGTCTTTTACTTATATATAATTCATATCATAACACTATTAAATAATTTTTATTTTCTTGTATAGGTAGTATAGAAGAAGTATAGTAACTCAAAAAAATTCGGAATCGCGGTTTTGACGAATCTCCATGTTCCCGAAGTCCGAAAAACTCTTTTTTTCTAAAATGTCCTTCTGTCTGTCTCTGACAAATATAACACAAACACCCTTTCACATGGGCGGTTGAAATTTGGTATACGGTCTTTACACCGAATGTGCAAAATCTTATCAAATTTTGAGTCAAATCTGTTTAGAGGAAGTCCGTCTGCCCAGCTATTCGAATATAAGTTAACATGATACAAACCGAAGAGCATTTTGAATTTCTACCACGACACCAAAAAGTTGATTCAAAAGTTTACGTTCACTAACTTACAAACTGAGGGATGCAATTCAACAAAAGCAATTAGAATCGGCAACTCGTAAGGATGTTATTTTCTAACATGATAATGCAATCTTTGGTCACTCGCCTAAAATTATTGGAGGTAAGTTGGGATGTATTGACACATCCACCATATAGCCCTGAACTTGCGCCTTTCATTTCCATTCATTTTATTCAATGTAGAATTCCTTAAATGGTAAAGTTTTTAATGGCACTGATGACATAAAAATCTCATTTAATTTTGTTTTTTGCTGCCAAATATCAAAAATTTTATGAACATGGAATTACGATATCGCCTGAAAGATGGGAAAAGTCAAAGATGGTATTCAATAAAAACGATCTATAGCTAATTAAATAAAGTTATATTTCAGAGTGAAATTTTTGAATATCCCTTCTTATTTAAAATCTGCACCTATATATATATATATATATATATATATATATATATATATATATATATATATATATATATATATATATATATATATATATATATATATATATATAATTAAGAGTACGTTTTCCATATAAAAGATAGATTTAATAATTCAAGCTTAAAACACTATCATGCTACGATATTTTGGATTGCAGAACCAAGTCTTCTTTAAATATTTTAGTTAAATTTGAACGAATAGATTAATTAAGACACACTAAAACTGCTAAAGGATTTAGACAAGCAAAGGTAAAATTTTATACATTTAGCAAATTTTGAGTTATCGTGATACAATGACTGACAGACAATTTAACAGATTTGAAAAAAAAATTTATACAGATTTACTATTACAAGAATAAAACCATATTCCAAATTTTATTCATCAAAGTCATTGCATTTATAAATTATTGTATTAACATACAGGGAATCGGACAGATATGCAAACATCCATTAATGGCTTTTCTCCAAAACTGGATAAAAATCTCTGTCTTTGATGAAAAACCTCATACCAAGTTTCATTCAAGTAGCTTTCTACGTTTTCCGGTTATTTACAAGCATGGAATCTTTCCTTTCAAAAGCTTAATCCAAAATTCGAAGCCGATATATTATAATGATCACGGATTGTCACTTTGAGTTAATATCGCAACAACAACCATAGTCCAATTTTTTTTTTTTTTTTTTTTTTGTCCATTATTTCAAAAAAAGTTTGATTTTTCGGCACTTTTTCGGCAAATTCTCAAGAAGAAAATGTTTAACAATTACATTACTTTTTAAAAAGTATTTTCTTACATGAAAAAGTAAAGGATCAAGTTAAATCCAGCAATTAATTGAAGGATATTCAATAATTTAAAAAAAAAAAAACTCAATATTTTCTGAAAATGATGAATTGATTCTAATGATGAAAATAACTGATGACGACGATTCTTCTTAAAATGATGAAGAAGCACAAGCTGATTCTAATACATATTTTTTTTTGTTAATGAATATTCTTGACAATGTGTGTATTTTGGACTGTTTGAAGTGATGTTAGATTTTTGTCCCTCAATAGTTTCCAGATTTTTGAAATAACACGGAATTCTTATTCTAAAATAGTTTTCGATTTTTTAAAAATGATGTCAGATTTTTACTGTGCAGTAATTTTCCCGCATTCCTTCAATGGCATTGAAATCGTATCTGCTGATTATGTATACCGGATGATACTATAAAGAATCTGGAATAGCCTCGGGGTTTTATCTTGTTCTTAATGTATTACTTTAAAAATATTTCAAATATTCCATTAACTCTAAACTGAAAGGTTCCAAATGCCCGTTAACGAAACTACGGCAGGCTCCCGAGACGCATAAATTTCATTGCCAAATTTTTTCCTCCTTTCATTAACTGTGATTGATTGGATACTCGAGGGATGTGCTTACTTCATTTGAGATGATAGCAAGTTGACAATTGTTTATGGATTCGAGACAGGAGTATGTTCTAAGAATTCTCAAAGAATGTCCGAGCATGTATTTGCTTAATAGCCATCAGCTAAGACGGGTCCTCTTTTGTATATCAACACCTTTATAACACATTGGGGTTTTGGACAAGGGGAGAAAAAAATTATCCTTCTTCAAAGAGGAGCTCTGACATTCTAGCATTTTGAAATAGCTGAATTTGATTAAACTTAGGAATGAAAGGGCTGATGCATCAGATGTAATCAAATAATTAAAATTGTGTTTATTATTAAAATTATTATAATGAGAGGTTTCCGAAATTCATCGCCTTATGTTTCCTCATGTAATGTAAAGGATGGTACAATCCTTTACATTACATTATAGTACAATAAAAGGGAATTATTTCATTTGCATACAGATATCATTAATTTTCTCTTATCAAGGAAAAATGAAAGTCTAATGAACTTTAAAAAACAGAAAGTGTTTTGAAATTCGAAAAATTTATGTATTGGTCTGGAATTTTTGGTTATCCAAGTTTTCCCATTCTAGCTGTTTTATAATTTGCAATTTTTTTTTATAAAATTATTTTCATGGAAGGTCCACTAAATTTTATCATAGCTTATTTCTTAAATGTACCAAATATTTTAAATAAATTTATAGTAAATAAAAATAATTATTCGATAGTTATTGCAAATTTTTAAATAAATAAATAATAAAAATAAATGAATTTAAATACCTTTATTAGAGCAGATGATGTTTTGAAGCATTTAGTTTTATATGTATTCGTGTATATGAATCTTTTTATATGCAATCTTTTATTTTATTTTTAAGTACTTACAAATCAAAAGAAAAGAAAAAAAACTTTGTTTTACATTTGTTAATGTTGCATTTTTATTGTGCATTCACTAAAGCTTCAATAACACCATTATCCACATTTTTATTATCACCGAAACTTTTTTGATAAGAAAAGTGATGTTGATTCTCCATTTTTTTGTTAAAAAGAAATTGTTATCACCATTTCTTATAAACAGACTGCAACTGCTATCAGTAAAAGACAAAAAAAAAGACATTTTTTTTTAAGTGTGCAATAATGGGTGGAATCGAAACTGCCTCTCAAATGATTCTTTCTTTTTTAAAAAAAATGTTTACCTCAATGTTTAAATTTACGAATGATATTTTTTTCTGAAACCGTTTCACAATATTTAACAAATTTAATTTATAAAGACAGTCACTTAGAAAATTACTTGTTATATTACTTTATTATTAATATGTTATTGCAAGCATTACGTTTTAAAATTATTTTTTTTATTATTATTATGTTATTTCAAGCATTGTGTTTTAAAATAGTTTTATTATTATTATTATGTTATTTCAAGCATTGTGTTTTAAAATTGTTTTATTATTATTATTATGTTTTTGCAAGCATTGTGTTTTAAAATAGTTTTATTATTATTATTATGTTATTTCAAGCATTGTGTTTTAAAATAGTTTTATTATTATTATTATGTTATTTCAAGCATTGTGTTTTAAAATTGTTTTATTATTATTATTATGTTTTTGCAAGCATTGTGTTTTAAAATTGTTTTATTATTATTATTATGTTTTTGCAAGCATTGTGTTTTAAAATAGTTTTATTATTATTATTATGTTATTTCAAGCATTGTGTTTTAAAATAGTTTTATTATTATTATTATGTTATTTCAAGCATTGTGTTTTAAAATAGTTTTATTATTATTATTATGTTATTTCAAGCATTGTGTTTTAAAATTGTTTTATTATTATTATTATGTTATTTCAAGCATTGTGTTTTAAAATTGTTTTATTATTATTATTATGTTTTTGCAAGCATCATAATCCTAAAAAAGAGCGAATTTGATATACAAAAACAAAATTCGCTCAAAAATACTACAAAATATTTTTACGATATAACTCTACCAATAATAATAATAATAATAAATGTACTCGCATTTACGCTGTTGGTTTGATCAGGAATTTCAAATTCGTAAGGTTAGAATACCCACCTCAGTGCGAGTGGTTAGTCTAACTTTTTTTTGTTTTGAAAATATTAATTAGAGTTTTGATTAGTTAAAAATTATACGCGATATTTTAGCGTTTTACTGCAATAATATCCAAAATTATTACGAACAAAAATAATAATGATACTTTTTTTAAATAAAGAAAATTGTCTTTTTAATGATATCAGTTTAATTATAATACAATTTCTTTCCCAATTATAACTTTAAAAAAAATATGTTTTAACATAATTTTCAGCAACACTTTAATTGTTGTAGAGAAATTCAAGCCGTTTTCAATGCTTCATTAAATAATTAATCGTGTAATTCTTCCATTCTTTAAAATTAAAAAGATTCTCCTGATTATTTTCGCAATTCATATGAGGAATAAGAAAGTGAAATTCCAGCATCACGAAAGACGATGTATAATTAGATTAAACGGGCAATTATGTTTTAATGACACTATGACGTCATGGTACTCGACTCTATTAGGTTGTTTGCACATAATGAGTGAACGATGTGAGATTATTAAAACGACATGGTTTTAATATCTATCACAATTTAATGTTTAAAATTACTTTATTGAGGGAATAATGGGCATCAAGTTATGTATAAGGTATTCAATTGAAATTAAGCAATAATATCAACTAATTAGCCTAAGGTAGCTTATCTGATAATATTTTGAGTTCCTTAAGCACAATGAAAAAATTAGATAAATGAATGTTGTTGTTTTCTAATGGCACTTGTCATTTGTCAAATTTCTAATGGCACTTGTCATAGATAAGCCCGCTGACGAAGTCAACGATTTGAAGCCGAGAATGCGTCTCTTGTTTTTCAGTAGCGCCATCTAGGACCAAGAGTACATCTTAGCTACTCACGCGTCACAACCCTCTTTACGGGGGAGGGGGACTTCATTCATGCATTTCATCCATTCACCCACAGATCGTGATTTAGACCTGAACCAGGGTACGATCACCTCTGATCCTGTACTCCCAGTGGTTATTATTCTAGACATGGAGGACTTTGTGACCACTATAGATTTATACGTGCGCCAGCCACCACTATACACGGAGAGTCTTCGAACTCACAAGCCAAGAGATGCAAATCCAACGCTCTACCAACCAGGCTATCCCGGTCAAATGAACGTAACATGCAGGAAATTTTCTTTTTAAATTAATTAAAAATCATTAATTATTATAATTAATTAGCATTTTTCTTAATTAACTAAAGTAGATAACTGCGTTATAAAATCGATTTTTGGCAAAAATATTTTCATTCCATGATCTAAATTTCTTAGTAGCTTTCTCTATAAAAACGAATTAATTTTATTATTGTATTCTTTCTTTGGGAAGTTGCATTGATTCTTTTATTTTCATTATTTACGTTTTAATACACATTTAGAGCTTTAAATACTGTCTTCTGAAATTTTAAATTTTGGTTTACTTCCCATAAATATAAGTCAATACGCAATTTTTTCCCCCCTCCGATTTCGTTTTCGCATAGATTTTTTTCAATATTTTCTGTAATTTGTAAGCAACAGAGTTAGCAGAATTTAAAAAGATTTCACATTTCCTTTAATGCTTTATATAGTTAAAAAAAAAAGTTGAAAATTTCATATTATTTATCAGTTGAACCCCAATATTTGAAAAATTGGATAAAAATACTGCTTATTTCTGATTTCACGAACTAGATAATATATTCCTCGTTTGCAAGATTACCAAAAAATTATTTGATATACTTCTGAACCAGAAAGATTTTTCATCTTCTTTAGTTAAAACCCTTTCTTAGCCCTTACCGCCCAAAACATCTCATTTCTTCCAATTTTCAAAACACTTGTGGCTTCTAATTGGCTTAGAGTATTTCATAAGATTTTTCAAAAAAAAAAAAAAAAAAAAAAAATCATCCTGAACGTAATCGCAAACTTTAATCAGACCTAACAATTATATTTATGTATAAATGAATTATGTGATTAATAAAGAACGCAACACTAATTGAATGCGGTTAGAGGATCGATGATTAACTATCGAATGTCGGACTTGTTGCTTAAAAAAAAAAGTGATTATTTATAGCGCCAAAGCTTTCAACAACTAAAAGTGCAATCGCGCCATTCTAATTCTATTATGTAGTCCAGAGGTTTTAATTGTCTATGATCCAACATCTAAAATCTATTTTCTAATTCTCAAAACCAAGTATATCATTAAACACAAAATGGCATTTATTGACGCACACGGAAAACACACACGAACACAAAGATACATTTGTAATTAGATATTACAAATCTAAATAGCTAAGCATTAAATACCCGCCTCCAAATTCTAGAAACACTGCGCATGTACCGGTTTCCATAGCAACTAGCTGGAAAGGTAAAGGCGGAAGAGTGATATTAAATTATTAAGTAATTTACAATGTGAGGTTAAATGATAAGGTTTTTAATTAAAAATTAAATAAGAGGATATTAAATCCTAAAGATTGCAGTCAATTTTTTATATGATATTGTTTATAGGTTGGCATATTACCTGAGAACCATGACATAAAGATGGATCATTTCAGCTGTAGCTGTCAAAATTGATATATAATTACTTTCTTGAATAATGGATCATTGCTAGAAGACTTTTTAAAATTTTAATTGAAGAGTAATGAAAATTTTAAAATTTTTTCCTCAAAATAATACTATAAAAAATCGTTTTTGCACCACATTTAAATCAATAAATAAATCGTTCAGTGGTGCTAATTTTATTTCCATACTATCTTTTTCGTAATTTTATTTTATTAAAAAATATTGTATAACTATATTTTAACTGACATTTTATTTCTATTCATATGCATTGTGGCAATATTAAAAGTACTTTTTTCTGTGTGTTGGGATTCCTGCCGTAACCCTAATTAAATCTAACCCTTTAGCGCATGCGTGCTGGTGACGTCAGAAAAAAATTTCAGAAGCGGATAGCGAAAGAACGATCATACAATATTAACGGAATTAGAAATTTTCTGAACAGGAATGAGTGTCTCTGCGCATGCTCAGATTTTACTGGAGAAAATAAGTAATATTCACTATGGTTCAAGATTGTTCTCTCGCTATCCGCTTATGTCAGGAGCATCATCAGGACGAATTTTCTCGTGTTTAGAAAATCAAAAATGTTAAAAATATTTTATCATTTACAACTATTAAAAAAAAAATAGGAACGTTTTTTTTCAATGTATTTCGAAAGTTAATTAAAAAAGTATTTTATAAATAAAAATGTTTTATAATTCAAACTTTAAAAATAGGGTTGATTTTTGATTTCTTAAATATTTAATGAAACTTCCTGAAAATTGACGTGTCTTCAATACTATATTGAGGATGTAAGTTAGGAAAGTATGTTTATGTTTTTTTTTCTTATATTTAAAGTGAAATAAAGGTTAACCTTATTTTTTTAAAATTTTTTAAATTCTTTATTTAAAAATGTTTGTAATCAAATACCCATATCTATGAATTTAACATAATAATTTAGAAAACTGAAAGAAATTTATCTTCCTTTGAGGAATTTCTGAGAATAACATTTGAAATCATTTTAAAAAGGGCTTTTGAGCAACAAGGAAGTATCAACCAGCATATTAATTGAAGCTGCTGTTTTTCTTCATATCTTCTTTTCTTGAGCATTTTAGTTACAAAAACTTCTTTTTTTTAATTGAAAGATGAGCTGATAAAAAATTACAAATTCTAGATCTTATTTTTGTAGTAATTTGAAGTGAGAATAAAAAATACAATAATTATATATAATACTAAAGATTCCACCTATCATCGTAATCCTAGTTCATAAAAAACAGGATTATTTACATCATGTTTCCTAATTTTTCTAAGAATTTAATAAATCTTCCACTTAAAGATTCCATGTAATCAATCCAAATTCCATTTAATCAATGTATTTTTTAATGAAATTATCACTTTAACTATTTTTGCAATAAAAGTACTTGTGTAGATAATAATTTTAAATATAATAAGTATCTACATCCTCTCAATGGAACGAAAATTTGATCTAAAACCTTTTTTTGAGCAAAGAATTTAAGGGGATATAATTCTACTGATTTCAAATATTCCTTAAATTTTATTTCAGTCTAATAAATAATTGAAAAAATAATAATAATGAATTATAGTTTTGAAACTCAGTTCTGGCAAAGAAAAAAAGCCATTTGTCAAATTAATTGTGATAAGCGTGAACTATTCTACAGCTACATTTTTTTTTTCTTCAGTGGCACGGACTTTCTTTTAAAACATATACACTTTTTGTTACTGCATATACTTTAAGTTTGATGAATACTTAAGTTTTTATTATGGTAGTATCAGAGAAAGATAACTGGAAAAAAATCATCAGTTTAAATTAATAATAAAATGTTTATCAAAAGAGACTAAAATAAAATTTAATAAGATCCCCTCCCCAAATTCTTTGGATTCTTAAAAATAAACAATATTTAGATAAAATTTAACATGCCTATATACTCAAAAGGGAGTCAATCATGGAATAACTATCTTGGTCATGTCTTGCTGAAATAGATTTCTGTAGTTAGGCAAGTAAGATAAAATAGAAAATCTACAAGTTTTCACCACCATGATTGATATGCATTTATCAGAAACTAAATTAATCAATAATCCAAGAGTAACTATTAACCATTTCTTTTTTAATAGAATAACTATTTAAAAAAATCTTAATAACTCGTATGATTTCAACTTTTGCCCATCCAGGACTACTGGTGTAGCAATTTTTTTTTTTAATTCAGAGAATTTAATTTATTATCTCATTCTTTCAGATATATTTAAATAATACAAATATGTTTTTAAAAATTTGATTTCTAAACATTTTAATTTAAATAAAAGTTTCAATATTTTTGTTAGAAATTATGAATTATAAATATTAATAATTTTATATTTTTATAAAAATCTGATAAGATATATTATGTAGCCATACCAAAATGTTAGTGTTTTTATAGAAAAATTATAAGAGATTTCTTATATCATATTCATTTTATTTATTTTAAGCAATAAATATTTTGATATTTTTACTTGACATTTTTCTAAGCTAAATGAAAGAAAAAGTGTACTGAAATGTAAAACTGAATGAGAATAATAAATTAGCATAATTATAAACAATTTTGAAATTTTTATTACAGACATTAGAACTACAAAATGCATCTGATTACTCTTTACAAAATATAAGATGAATACTGCTCTAAGTTATAAATATAAACGTTTTTCAAATATCAAAATCACAAAACAAATTTTGAAATTATAAAGTAAATTATTATGAGTACAGTTAAATGTAGAATTTACAAAAGTTTTACAATGTATAGGTAGAAAAGATAAAAATCAAGGTAAGAAAAAAAAAATTCTCTAAAATATCTGAAAATTACGCAACATAAATATAATTGCCATTGTATACAAATTATAAAAATTAAAAAGCAAAACCAATTCTGAATCTTCTGGACAAATTAATAATACAAAAACTCAAACAATATAAATGAAGAGATTTTGAGGAAAAAAATTGCAGAATAGTAATAGAACTCTAGATTGACAAGATAGAAAGTTCAAAATAAAGTTTACAATCAAATATACATAAAATATAACATACATTGTGCCATTATTGAAAATCAATGCTATTTTTCATGAAGTAATCAGTAATACAAAAATTCAAACAACAATATAACGAAAATTTAAAATTATATACGTTTAAAAAATTGCAAAATATAGAGGGTTAAAGCAATGCATGAGTGACTTGACAGAGAATCTAAAATTATGTAAAATTTATAAATGAATTTAAAATCAGATGTAAGATAAATGTAAGATTTTTATATTCCTTATGAAACCTTATCATCATATTCCTTGTGTTATAATTGGAGAAAAAAAAAGAACAAAAAAATATTTCTTTTGGATATGTGCTAATCAAAAATATACAAAAATTAAATAACAATGAAAGTGATATATGTAATTGTGAAAGTATGTGATTAATAAAGCATATATTGAAAAATAGCACAGAACCATCAAGAATTTTATATGGCTGAAGCAACATAAACAGTTTTAATATAAAGCTTTATATATATATATATATATAAATGATTAAATAGGAGAAAATGATAATAAAACAAAAATATTTTTTACAAAGCTGATATTTATAATAGTGTAAATTTTTATTTTTAATAATTGCAGTTTCAAAAATTTGATAAAATTAATCACTCAAATGATTAAAATTCTAATTTAAATCATTGCATAGAATAATTCAATTAAAATTATTTATATGCCTATCTATACATATGTATGCATAATTCTAGATAATGACACATTTAAAGTGTTAAACAAAAATCTAAATGAAAGCAAAAAAATTACAGAATAAATAAAACAAATAGTCTAAAAGTATTTGCACGCAAAAATAAACTTAAATTAATATTATATCTGATCTAGAGTGCGTAGTGTAAAATGGATGCAAAAATTAAGCACTTTTAAGCACCTTAGCGAAATGTTATCGATTAGAGCTGCCTGGTGGATATTTCTCCCGAAAACTTTTTCCGAGTCCGTTAACATTACTTGATCGTTCTCTCGCTATCCGCTTCTAAAAATTTCCCATGATTCCATAGAATAACAGATGTATGTTGAGTTTTGAGTTTGGGTTGATGAAGATGTATGATGGAACCAAAGATGGCTATGTGCTGTAGAAAGAATTAGTGCTTGTAAAATGAAATATGTAAATATTTGTATATAATTATTTGTGCCTGTGTCCTCGTCCTGCAAATTAGTTATGATAAAACTGAGAATACTTGGATTAATGATTTCGATGTTTATGTGATCTAATTCACCTTGAAATACCTCGATTCTAAATCATTTAGAAGATCCCGGAATGACAAGGTAAGAGTGAATTTTTTCTTATATTTCGATAAATTTGAATTTGGGACCTAGAAATCCCAAAATCTGGCATCCCTGCCGGGATTTACGTATATAGAATTAACGTAAATAGATGTAGAATTACAGGTATTTGGAATTAGAATTTAGGAATTATTAGAAATGGATGTCGAAAGTATTAAAAAGTTAAGAACTCCTACGAGAAGTAATTTTACGAGATCATTAAATAAAGCTTAATACCTCGATTCTACATCATTTAGAAGATCCCGGAATGACAAGGTAAGAGTGAATTTTTTCTTATATTTCGATAAATTTGAATTTGGGACCTAGAAATCCCAAAATCTGGCATCCCTGCCGGGATTTACGTATATAGAATTAACGTAAATAGATGTAGAATTAGAGGTATTTGGAATTAGAATTTAGGAATTATTAGAAATGGATGTCGAAAGTATTAAAAAGTTAAGAACTCCTACGAAAAGTAATTTTACGAGATCATTAAATAAAGCCTGTGAAATTTTAGAAAACAAAGTAGAGGACAGAGATATCTTGGCGGCACAGATAGTTCTGCTAGAACAGAAATTTAAAAAATTAAATGATTTAGAGAATGCAACGGGCACTCTAGAAAATTTTGATCTAGAATATGAAACAATTACTGCTTATGCAGACAGATCTATGGAAACGAAAACGAAACTACAGAGAAGATAAAAAACAATTTAGTGGAAACATTAAAGAATGGTTTCAATGGTGGGGGCAATTTAAAAAGATTCATGAAGATGTAGATTTTATAGATGATGACAAATTTTAGTATTTGTTGCAATCAACACAAAAGAGTTCTCCAGCTAGGCAATTAATAGAATCTTTCCCGCCAGCAGGAAAAAATTATGAGAAAGCTGTCAAATGTTTAAAACAGCTCTGCGGAAGAGATGATTTGCTGATCGAAGTTAACATTAGAGAGCTTCTTTCGGTAGTCATAAATTACGCGAATCCTCAAGGTCAAAAGTATTCTCTAGTTAAACTGTATGATACTTTAGAAGAGAAACTCAGAGTATTAAAATCATTAGGAGTTGCAGAAAGCTTTTGAAGTATTTTGCTATATCCTCTTGTAGAGTCATGTTTACCAAGCGATTTATTGAGAGTATACGAACGAAATCAAACTGAATTAATTACAGCAGAAAGTTTAGGGAGTGATAGGTTGACTCATCTCTTACAGTTTCGTAAAAAGGAAATCGAATCGGAACCAAAATTAAATATTGCGCGTTCTTCTTTCGATTTAGAAAAAACATAATAAAAAAACGCTGAATCATCATATTCGTGAAAACGTAAATAGGCCATCTGGTTTTCATTTATTTAATAATCCGAGAAGAAATTCGTATCCGGTTGTTTAAAAAAAATAAAGAATGCGCTTTTTGCGATGAATCGCATATGACTCAAGATTGTAGGTTTGCGAAAAGTTTAACATACGAAAAAAAGAAGGAAATTCTTTTAAATCGCGGAATTTGTTTCGATGCTTTAATTCTAAACCCAAACATAATGCGTGTTTCTGTAAACAAACAATTAATTTTTCTAAATGCAATGGGAAACATTTACCTATCATGTGTAATGCTAATGATGAATGAACAAGTAATAAAAATGATGAAAAAAGTTCGGAAGAAAAAAGTGTTACCGACAGTTCTTTAACTAATAAAACATCCTTACGTCAAGTTTATTTACAAACATTAGTAGTTCAAATTCGTGGAAACGGTGAAACAAAATTAATTCGTTGTCGATATGATATAGGGTTTCAATGATCCTACATATCAAAATACGCCGCAGAAAGAATGAGTTATGAAGTTATCAGTGAGGAATCTATTATGCATTCTTTATTTAGCGGAGTTGAAAAAGCGGAAAACCATAAAAAGTATCGGGTACGCATAAGTAATGTCGATAATAGTTACCATTTTAATTTTAAGGTGTTAGATCAGGAAACGATTTGTTCCGATATTTCTAAAGTAATATTGTCTCCCTATATAAGAGAACTTAAATCTAATAGAATATTTTTAACTGATGTAGTGCATGCTTATGATGACCAATTATTGTATTGTGGTGAATCGCATATAAGCCAGTAACAACTCTTCTACCAGAACGATCGTTTTGGTATAATTGTTAAGTTAATGGACTGCGAACCACAAGGTCCCAGGTTCTATCCTAACGCGTCTCATACCGCTTCAGTATCAGTCTTCTCCATTAGAAATTCATTTGTTAATTGGGGTTGATGTCTCTGGTAAACTGCTCACAGGAGAGGTAAGGCAACTAAGTTCAGGAGTAGTATGTGTAGGAACCAAATTAGGCTGGACGCTGATGGGAAAAACAAATGAAAGAGACAGTACGTCTACTGTTCTTTCCTGTCACGTTAATCATGCAGTCATCTCAGATTTATGGCGATTAGACACATTTGGAATTTGTGATCCAATTGAAAAGAAAACTATGGAAGAATTGGAACAATCAGCAAAGGAGCATTTTTTTCGAACTGTAACTAGAAATGAAACAGGGAGATACCAAATATGATTACCTTGGGTGGAAGGATATCCCCCCTTAACAAACTGCAAAGGTATCTCTGAAAAAAGACTTGCAAATTCCATTAAATCTCTAAAGAAATTAGGAAAAATAGAATACGAAAACATTTTTAAGGACTGGTTGGATCAGGAGGTGGATACTTCAGAACCTGAACACTACTTACCTCATCGCCCTGTTTTCAAAGAAAACTCCACAACGAAGATTAGGCCCGTCTTCGATGGATCTGCCCGAGGCAAAAATTCCCCATCAATAAATGATTGCTTAGAAAAGGGGCCCAATTTGGTTGAACTGATTCCTTCTGTTTTAAACAGGTTTAGAATAGGCATATTGTTGTTTCCTTATAAAATTTTTAATAAAACCATTAGTGTCCATAAATTCCAACGTTAGTATCTTTGGCAGCTCGATATTTTGATTTTCGGCAAGCATCGCCAACATTTTGGCTGTTCCTAACTTTGAGTGTATCCAAATCTGCAACTGCCATTGCAAATTCTCTTTCACGAAACCCCAAAAAGTGTTTAATAGTAATGAGACCCCCTCGAATTCAGGGAACCAAAGAACACATTGAACTTTTTTCCTTCATTGATACTATTTTACCATATATATATATATATATATATATATATATATATATATATATATATATATATATATATATATATATATATAGTGGGCAAAAATTCATAAAACACGTGAAATTAAGCAAAATAAAAAACGATTTGCAGATTTAGTATCGATAAGTCACGGGATTTTTTTTTTTTTTTTTTTGCTAGGAAAAAAATAATAATTCAATAAACAGCCGATAGGTGGCGCTGGTATGAACGACAGTTGGAAATATGCAAATGAGACAGGCGATTACAAATACTTACGCTCTTGATCCAGAATCAATTTTCCGTTGCATGCTATGTAAGTAAACAAGGATGCTATGTGGAAAAGATAAAGATTTGTTGGTGAAGCTCTTTTACCTGAACCAGGAATCAGCGACTGTTCCACTGCGTAAAAACCGACAGAAAAATGTAGTGAATGGGAAATGACTATAACAGTGGCAGGCTTCATAAAGCTTGTTCAGCGATTTAAGGAAACTGGATTGCTGGAAGATCATGTAAGGTCCGGACGACCAAGTCTAATGCAAACACGTTCGGAACACATTGCAGCCGAAATGGAAACATTAGCTTCCGAAACTGCTGCAGGAACTAGCAGTGCATGAGAAGCTGGCAGACGCTTGGGATTACCACCATCCTCGATACGCAACACTCTTCATGGAGTTCTTAATCAATATCCATACAAATTACAGTCTTGCCATGAACTTTTAGCATCGAATACTGTAGAGAGAGAAGTATTTGCGAGGTGGGCTCTCTCCAAAATTGAACAAGATACCTCTTGGATCTTGTAACATCTTATGGTCAGATGAAGCTGATTTTTCGCTCTATAGTGACGTTAGTACACATAATTGTCGCATCTGGGTGACATAAAATCCTCGAGTGTACGCTGAAAAACCACTGCGTTCCCCCAAAGTCACAGTGTGGTGTGGGGTCACAGGTTCCTTCATCATAGGATTCTTTTACTTTGAAACACAGTGTCCGGTAAATGGGTGGAAAACGATGATAGTAAATGTCCAGCGTTATTTAACACTTCAGAGTGAAAAAGTTGTTTCATGTTTGCGTGTAAAAGATGCTCTTTCTGTTGTTACGTTTGTGCAAGATGGAGCAACAAGTCACACTGCTATTCTGGTCAAGGAATTCCTCATACAGACGTTCGGGGAAGAGAGAATCATTAGCAGACTTTTCAAGTTTCCATGGTCTTCTCGGTCACGAGATTTGATACCAACAGACTTGGCTTTGAGGAAATTTAAAATTCCGGGTGTATCGATCCCATCCATCCAATCTGTCGGAATTGAAGGATTCAATCCGCCGAGAGATGTCATGTATACGGCTGGACATGTTCCACTCTGCCGTTGCTGGATTTGTGACACGCATGCACTAGGTAATCACTTGTGGTGGTGGACATGTTGAACACATATTACAATAATAAATGATTTGATAACATTATTTTTGTTATTTGCGTGTCTATTTTTTTTTTTTCATTTATATATGAAAAGCCACCTATCGGCTATTTTTTGAATTAATTTTTTTTTTTACCTAAAAAAAAGTCCAGCGATTTATCAATGCTAAATCTGCAAACCGTTTTTTATTTTGCTTAATTTTACGGGACATTTTTATTTTGTTTATTTTTAAAGGACTTTTTGCCCACCTGGTATATATATATATATAATCAGGGGAAAGAACCATGACGATAATGGCCATTGTTTCGAGTCCATTAATTATTATTTTTATTTCTTCTTTTATCTTTCTGTAAAAATATAAATTTACAATGTTTGCCCCAACTCCATGAAATTTGGCACACATGCTCTTATAGAAGAGAATAAGATCTTATCAATTTTACAAAATTAAAGCTTTTATAAGATATGTTAATAAAAAATTGAGTAAATTTTTAGAATTTTTCCGCTGCATTTTCCGAAAAAAAAAAGATTTTTGCTTCTTTTAAAATTTAAAAAATTGCTTTTTTAAATGATACTCGTTTTATTTTCGTACAACTTTCCATCTAATTTTAAATCTAATATACAATATTTTATAATAATTTTATTTTTATAATGAAATCCAAACTAATTGCTTTCTTCCATCAAACCATTTTCTGCGGTTGCCAGTGTTAAATTCTAAATAATTTTTTAAAGAATCATTTTCTTTAAATATTAACTCCGAAGTAGGATTTTTACTACCAATATTATTTCGTAATATATACAGTTTTTAATAAGCACGAGCAGTAAGTTGCAATAGACTGATTCCATTAAATTCGCATTTTTCAGTCTCGTAAAATAACAAGCTGAAATTATAAATAAATGCATCCCATATTTACAATTTAACAACCGGAAAAATTTATATTATTGACGAACATGCTTATTTCAAATGCAGCTAATGTATTATATTGGGTACTTGTTTATTTTTGCAGCCCCTGATGTAAAAAAACACCAATATAAAACGCCGAAAACTGCGAACTGTCCCCAATCATCTTAGCAATTTATGTATAATGGAGCTTGGCAATTTGGCGTAATATAAAAATCGCCAAATAATAACAAGAGGCGTAAGACAGAATTATAATGTATAGTTTGAGATATTTTTTTATGCTTGTCCTTTATCGTTGTAATGAGGAGGGAAGAAATTATTTTTTTTATATTTATCTCATGAGCCTTCTTAAGTGATAAACAAATATAGAAAAACTTCATGATGTTGATAAAAGTGGAGATACACGAAAGAAAATATATAATAAATTTTAGAACGCACTGTGAAAGAATTCTCAATATTCCCGTGCTGCCATCTCTTCAATATCTTTTAAAAATAATTTTTTAAAATGTTACTTGAACAAAATGGAACAATTAAAAATAGTCTGTAATCGATTTCGAGTTCATTATTTTTAATCAAATTTAAGAATGTGTAGTTTGTTTGGTGTAATTTATGAATTAAATTCGTAAACAGTACATTAAATGTTTTTACCAATAATTAGATTTGAATTTGTGCATTATTTGATGAAAAAAAAATCTTAAAAAAGTACTTATTTATATACTTCTGGTACTTCTATATATAAAAAATTATGTGTAAAGATGGTTACTTTATAATAACTGAAATGCATAGTATAATGAACAAAGTAGTGCAACGCTTTAAAAGTCTGTGTATTTTCAATAGGCGGTTCAAGATCACATTTTCTACCTTGCTATTGGTTGTCTGGTACCAGTAACGCGGTAGAAAACGTTACTTTGAACCGCCTTCAGAAAATACAGACTATAAAATAGTTTTAATTATATTTCGATCGAACTTTTAAAATATTATCTTGAGAAAGCTTAAATATCAAAATATTTAATGAGTTTTTTTTTTTTTTTTTTTTTTTTTTGCAGTAATTTAGCCTGCCAAATAAACTGGTGGCCAAAAGTGACTAGTACCATTATAAAGATAATTTTTTTAATTCTGAAACGAAATACTCTTAATTTAAATAATTGAGACTTGAACGATTTCCTCTTTACCTTTAACTATAAATTATACAATTAATTTTTTCATGGAAATAATAATCGATTATGAAAGAATTTTACAATTTAAACAACACTATATATGTGATCATGATGAAACGAATTTTAAATATCAAAAGAATGATTTATAATAATATTATGTACAAAATAATATATTTTCTATAATATTTTATAAAATATTATAGAAAAAAAAGCCAATTGTTCATAAGCTTTCTTGTGTTTTATGATAAACATTCCTAAAAGTTCAAGTAGAGATGGAGTCGCCGAAATGTGGTTTTCTCAGAATCCGTTGACGAACAGTAGTAGTATTGAAAAGAACTTAAGCAAAACATTAATTCAATCCCTTATGATTATTACTTTGAATGGAGTATTTGTAATAAAACTTATTAAAACAAACCACATTCAAAATATTTTTAAAAAAATCATATTCAAGAATGTATCAGTATTACTTTCAATAAAGATGCATGCATGCTTTAACATTTTGCAAGAATATCGAAATAAAAGTAAACGAGCTTTAAACAAATATTTAAGACATTTATTTTGAATAACTATCTATTTACACAAGTCCAATTTACATAAATTGAATCTGGAACAATGGGGGCTTTCATAATTGCATTTTCGCATGCAATTTTAGACAAATTCATGGTTATAAACATGAATCGGAGAACAACATTCAAACTAAGCCAGTCTTACAACAGAGTACTGATATAACTGCAGAGTACAACAGAGTAATGATATAATTGCATTGGTTAATCTAATTCACGCCATCTTCAAATTTACTATAAAAATTATAGTCCTATGATAATAATTTTTCAAAATCATTGAAATAACCAATAATAATGGGGGAAAAAACCCCACACACTGAAAAGCAACCACAGTGATGAAACTTAATAACTTTTTATAATTTTCCATAAAAGTCATTCAAAGATTTCACAATAATTTTTAATTCCATAAATTAATTATTGACGATAAATATATTATTTGAATAAAGCAACTTGCACTATCTACTGGCCTATAAACAGATTGCTAATAGTAGACACAATAACAATGGATAAAAAATTATTAGCAGGTACATAGATTAACTGCCAAAGATCATGTATTTGCTCATCTGATCACCACAGTTAAGCAATTTCAGGTGTCACTATATATTTGGGAGAAAGAGCACCATGGCATCTTTTTCAGGTGTTTGACATGCAAGACATTCTTAGGCATTACAAATTTATTAGAGAGTATGCAAGGAAGTTTTAGGGAGACTATTTCCACTATTTTTAGATAGTACAGTTTTTAGGTATTGTAGTTATATATAAATATAATTTGCAAGCATTGCACATTCTATTCAATTTTATTTCGAGGAGCAATAAAAAAGCATTTGAAATAAATATTTATATTATTTTAAATTAGAAAATTTGTAAGTACAAGTCAGGAAGTTACAAATCAGAATTATTTAACATTTTAAGGCCCCAGTTCTGATAATTCAGTTAAATATTAATGTAATTATTATCAGGACATATAAAATTAATAATCCATACTTTATACCATATTGAAACATTCTTAAATTAATAATAAGAAAATATACAATATATCATAATTAAATTTTGAAAAAAAAAAAAAAAAAGCACAAAAAATAAATCCATAACTTCTTACTTCCTTTTTTCAAAAATATGTTATATATAAAATCAAGTAAAAATGTTTTAAACAATAATATTAGCACGACTTTCAAATTCTAGCTTAAATGAAATTTTCATTAAGGATGCTTGATTTTTAATCTGTCTTTAATCCTGAAAAAAGAATTCTTTTTTTTTTTTTTAATATTTTAAAACAATTATCTGTAATCACAAATTTTTTAATATTTCATTATTTATTCTGACAAAATAATTTTATGTAAAATTTAAGACAATATGAGTTAAAAGATGATGAAGCAAAATGGAATATATAGTCACTGAAAAATACTAGTACATTTAAAAGAAATCATATAAATATAGTACTATAATAATATTTAAAGAACTTGGTAAACAGCCGAGTTCACGGTTAAAAAAATTGTCTTTTCAACTGCCTTTAGAATTATATTTTAAAAATATGTCCAATCTTTTTTGATGATTGTTTATAACAAGCCACATATGAAAAAACTTAAGATCAGTATTTCCTAACATAAAATGTCTTGGAATTTATAGAACATCAATATATTATGTTTGTTAATGTAGTAGCAGCCAAAGTAAATATACTATGCAAACCAGAGAAAATGGCATCAAGTTCAAGCAAAATTTCTTGCAGATTAAAATGATTTCCAAATAACTTCCACGTATAATTCAGGATTACATTTAGATAAAAAAAAAAAAAAAAAAAATGAAATAAGGTGAAAATAATGAACTGTTAGGTGCTTTTCATCTAAATGGGGGAAAAAATTGTAAAAGTATTAATATTATTATCTGATTACAGGTCAGGATTCAAAAATAGGTAACCAAATAGCTTTTGGATTTTCTTCTACATAGCATTACCACAAAAACACATCAAATACAGTAAGGGAAAATAGTGAGTAATTAACTTCTGAGCAAAAACTTATTGTACTTAACAGTTTCTCACATAATTTGATTTTTATGTTGTAAATCAAGTATGCTGAATTCCAATAATAGTTATAAACAGGCCTAAATCTAATTTAAAAAAATAGAATAAAAAAGAATATGAAAACAATGATCAAAATTATACACACAAAAATGTTACATATATATTGAGTCTTTGCTTCTCATTCCAATTGCCATTCTCCCTGCTTGAAAGTGGAGAGGGGCGATATGAGTATTTTGTTTGCAGTCAATGCTTTAAAAACTGATTCGTAAAGAGTTACAATAATGCTGCTGGATGCTAACATTTTTCTTCCTTAAAGACAAATGATTGCTCACACTGCTAAATATTTCCTAAATTACCTATCATTTCATATCTTAATTTTAGAGTGTTTTCAAACATGTTGGACAATTATTTGTTAAATTTCGATACCCTAACCTTTAAATCTTAATAGTACTGAATCTCATAATTAAATAGTGATTTCATTTTATGAGAAAATTAAAGAATTATTGGTTAAATATCAGCAGCTATATTTATTTATAGTTTCAGGATATGCTGCTATTAGTGAAGATATATGAGCCCAAGTAATAACTAGAAATTAGTCGTTGACAAATTTTGTAGTTCATTTTTAATAAGCATGCAGAATTAAAAATTTTAAAAATTAAGATAGCAAAATTTGCATCAGTTTCTTCTTTTAAATCTCAGTTTAAAATACTTTATTTAACACTGTACATTGTCAAGCCACAAAAAAATTCGGTGTGCGGCTTCTAAAGGGATATTTCTCATCACATGCTGGATAATTGTTGCTATTGATCACACAGAAAATTAATTAATTGCCTTGATGGATAAGGATTTTTTTTTATGGCACTTGCCATGGACAAGCCCGCTGTTACAAAGACAGCGATTTAAGCCAGTAGAGAGTACCTCTTGTTTTAGTAGCGCGAACTAAGGCCAAGAGTACGACTTTGCCACTCACGCATCATTTATTCGCTTGCACAACCCCTTTCTACAGGGGGGCACATTCACATATCTCACAGATAGAACAGAGAAAGAACAACCATGCCCGAAATGGGACTCGAACCACGGAAGCTCTGATCACAGGGAAGACATGCTACTCCTATGCCAGGACACTGGCGGATAAGGATTAAACTTGTTTAAATATCAAAGTATCCTTAATCCATAAAAGAATATTCACCATATGAAATAAAACTGCATTCAGAATATAATTTGGTACAGAAAAATTGTATAAATATCACTTCATTGTAATAACTAAATAATAGAGGAAAAAAATTTAAAATTTTTACAATGGTTAATAAGGAATAATTTTAATTTTGTACAATAGTAAAAATTTCTTTCCTTATTATTCTGCTGTATATGATTTTAAGCATTGCATTTTTAAATTAATATATACATACAATGTTGGATATATTTAGAAAAAAATATGATTAAAATCATGCAAATAAAATTATTATCAATCAAAATACAAATAATAAAAATTATTCATGAATATCCAAACAATAGGTCAAAATAAAAGGAAAACAGTTCATTATAAATAAAATGTTGTACTGGAAACAGCATTCATGACATATAGATATATTTAACATATATATATATATACCACATATATACTTAGGAAGAAATTTCCATTCTAACAATATTATAAGTATAAATTTTCTTTTGGTAACCATGCACTAAATTTCAAAAAAAAAAAAAAAAAAAAAAAAAACTGACAAAGCCCATATGAAATTACATGAATAATTGTTAATTAAAATCTTTTCACTTAATGCTAAAATATATATATAAATAATAAAGTTCATTCTACTGTAAATTATTAGTACAGTAATTTAATCATACAGGAATTAGAATTACATTCCCTGAAGAGATTTTGTAGCATTAAAATAAAAATTTGGAAAAGAAAAAAAAAAAAAATCCAAAAGTTGTGATGAGATATATATGAGATGAAAATGAAAGGCATAAGAAGTAATAACTTTTTTCCCCCGTCAAACTAAGTATTTAAAAAGATCCTTAAACATGATAGGATTTAATATAAATATACATTCTTAGCATGCAAAATATTTGGATAAAGCACACCATTAACAGTAAATAATCCAATTTGTACACTGTGTTTGTTTAATTCCACAGAATTCATAATAATATCATATACAAAACAAAGGAATTAAAACTTAAGCATGTCTCTGGAACAACCCTGTTAGCACTAATTTAATTTGTTTCCAAATTTCAGTCCGATTATGTAAGAATTCATTAAATTCAGTCTCAAAAATAATACCACTAATACGTCATATATTTTCATTAAATATTTTATCAAATTTTTAAACACTAGAAGTATAAGTTTCTGCATCAGTATTACAGTTTTCAATGTCTGTTTCTTCCAAGTCGATATCAGGTTCATAATCTAAACAATCCATTGCATGCTTGTCATAATGACGGGTCAAACGACTTCTAGTTATAAATCCTATGTTGCAGATTTGACAAATATATGGTCTTTCTCCACGGTGCCACAGAATATGACGTTTTAAATGACTACTGTATGTAAATCCACGATTGCAAATATGACAATTATATGGTCTATCATTAGTATGAACCATAAAGTGAAGACTCAGTTTCTGTTTAGTAGGAAACACTTTGCCACAAACTTCACATGCACTTCGCTGTCCAGGCATATGTTCCAGACCATGGCGCTTTAAGTTACGTTTACTTGAGAATTTGCGGTCACATATAAAGCACAGAAATGGCTTTTCGCCTGTATGATTAAGATAATGTAAGTCAAGGCTATGTTTAGTTGAAAAAGACTTACTGCATAGCTGGCAAACATAAGGTTTGATATTTTTATGTACCATATAATGCTTTTTAAGAGTTATTTTTTGAGTAAAACCTGCTTGGCAAATTTCACAGTGAAATGGTTTTTCTGCCCCATGTATCAGCCTGTGTCGGTTAAGACTACTTTTTAAGCTGAAAGATTTTCTGCAAACCGGACATTCAAAGGATCTTTTTGAGTGATTTTTATAATGATCACATAGGTCTTGGTCTGTTTCAAAGGTGGAATTGCAAATATCGCAAGTGAAAAGACCCGATGATATTTTATGAAAGCGCTGATGACAATCGAATTCTTTTTTGTCGAAAAATATTTCCTCACAAGTAAGGCATTCGTATTCTTGTTCTATACAATGCTGAGCATAATGATCAGCAAAATCTCCTGCCTGAGAAAAAGATTCACCACAAACATCACACACACGTGGACTCTCCTGAAAATGACTCGCTTGATGAACACTTAAGCAACTCTTTGATGAAAACTGCTTGCGGCAGATTTCACACATGTAATACTGTTTCACTTTGGAATCTTTTAAGGTAGATGACTGAGCATCAAAAATGTTTAAGTCTGTATCCAAACTGTTCCTATCATCATCTAAAACAATCAAGGGCACAGACTGCGCAATTTTATCTTCGATTTTTATCATATTTCAATAGTTTCTATTGCAGTTCTTAAAATTCTATTAAAAGTATGTAAGTTACTACATATAAATTAATATTCATTTGTTAACTGCAAGGCTAAGCAGGGAATAACATTTCTAAAGTTCATAACTTATCAAAACAAACCGACAGAAGACAAAATGGCAGTACTTTTCACTTTGATTCCTGTTTCTTACTTGTGGTTGTTAAATAATCAGTATCGCTCTATCGTTAGCGCAGATAATATCGATTAGTCACTTGCTTCTAAACACATTTTTCAAATAAATGAATTTTCAAAAATTTTGATTAACCTAAAGTAACAACTCTTATAATATATCCGAAGATAATTGTAGAGGAATAATCTTGATTAAAAGATTCGAAGGTATAATAACATATTAATATAATAAGGTATCATCGACTTTGATGCCTTTTAGGTGGCTGTATAAAGCGATGTCTATTGGTCAATTCAGATAACCTTATCAGCGAATTAAAACTCGGAACAATATGAATGTTGCTTGTCATTGGTGGAAAAAAGTACAATATCGTACATGATGTAGCACAAAGTTTGTTGTTACTGCCTGAATATGCTTTTGTTTTGAAGCACGCCTGTAGTAATTTATTTTTTCTATTATTATAGATTATAAAATTATTCTGAAATGAAATATTCATGATATAATTTTGTTATCATTTTAGTGAAGGGATTAGTTGAATTTTCGTTTTGGAGAAAAGATGTTGGTTACCAAACTTCTTAAATTAGAAAACGGTGTAACAAGTTTTACAGTTATACCTCACCTATGTCATCTGTGTCGTAAAGCTTTCACGACAAGATCGGATTTGACTGAACACCTGCTTACGCATGGATATGAAGCAAACAACGAGGAAGAAACTATTGTTCCTGATACGTCAACTGAAAATGAATCGAAACCTTTCCAATGCGAGATATGCCAGAAACGTTTTACCAGCAAAGCATACCTCTTGAAACATGTCATGCTACACGACGGTGAAAAACCTTTCTCGTGCGATGCATGTGACAAGTCATTCAGCCACAAGTCAAATTTGCAGAAACATTATCTTACTCATGATCCAGAAAAGGCCAAACGATATCTCTGTCTTGTATGTGGTAAAGATTTCACATCTAAAGCCTACTTGAAAAAGCATGATTTGATACATAAGGGACAAAAACCTCACGTTTGCAATATTTGCAGCAAGGCCTTTACACTGAAAACAAACCTCCAGAAGCATTACTTGACGCATTCAGATCGAAAACCAGTGCATATTTGTGATCTGTGTGATAAAGGTTTCACATCCAAAGGCTATTTAGAGAAACATCGGCTCATACACATTGATGAGCGACCTCATGTGTGTGGTGTTTGTTTCAAGGCTTTTACATTGAAAACAAATTTACATAAACATTATTCTACACATTCCTCCTTAAGACCGTATGTGTGTAAAGAATGTGGTAAAAGTTTTAAGATGAAAGTTGGTCTTGATCAGCATTGTGCAGTCCATTCAAATGAGAAGCCATTTGCATGTGATGTGTGCCCTAAATCTTTTAAAAATAGAAGTGCTTTGGAAAGACATGAGCGGTCCCATTTCATAGAATAAATGATTCATTGTTTTTGTAAAGAAATAGCATTTCTTAATATTTGGTTTGGTGATGTTTATTATAAACTCAATAATTCTTTTCTTATTATGTATGAGAAATGCTAGATTTTAATTTTACTAGCTGTAGATCTAGAAAAGCCTTAAAAATGTGATAAATGTTAAAAACTGCAAAATATTTAGTATTTAGAAACAATAAAGTACATAAGACAGAGATTAAATTCCATTTACAGTTTTTCTGTTGTTATTGCTTTAAAACGTATAATTGGAAATGTCTGTTCTATGATAAATTTAAACTAAAATGTATTTTATCAAAATATATGATAGTATGTAATTGAATAATAGTTTAATGCCTTTCTGGTGGTATTATCTGTACATTAATTGTAAAAATATATTCCATATTGATAAAGTCTAGTCAGTAATTAGTACATGAAATTTTTTTTGTGACCTGGTGAAATGTATTTTATTTTTGTAATATTACTCTTCGAAAAACTGTATTATTAAAAACCATGTAAATGAATCTTTAACTTAAGGAATTGAAATTTTTGTAATGATTGAGAAATTTTGCATTTTCTATAATGCATTTTGTATTTCACTTATTTCAAAAACTATGCAAATGACTATTTAAAGAAAATGAAATTTTTGTTCATGACATGGAGAAATATCTTTCTTCTCTCACTCTTCCAAAAAGCTGCTTAATGCCTTTGCAAATAAATATTGAGCGAAATGAAAGTTTTGTTAATGGCATCGAGAAATGCCTATCATACCTGCTCTTATTATTCAACAACTGTGCAAATAGATATTTACCTTAATTAAATGAAAATATTGTTAATGCCTTTGAGAAATGTCTTATATCGCTGATTTGAAACACTGTATTTAGAAATTGTGCACATAAATATTAAACCAATTCCAATTTTTGTTTATGATGTGGAGAAATATCTTTTATCTATCTTTTTTCGAAAAAACTATTCCAACAGCTTATTAAAATAAATATTTAACGAAATGTAGTTTTCGTTAATGACATGGAAAAATGCCTCCCTATATTGTTTAACTATGCAAATTAATATTTATGACAGGAAGAATTGCCTTCCTTATCTCATTCTTTGAAATGCTGTATTGTTCAACAACTATGCAATTAAATATTTAACTTAATGAAATAAAGTTTTTGATAATAGTTTAGGGAATTGACTCTCTTCCTTCTCTCTGCCACACTGTCCAACAGCGATGCAAATAAATGTTTAATGAAATGAAATTTTTGTTAATGACGTGATGAAATTTTTATTTTGCTCTGTGGAATTCTCTATTATATCACAACTATACAAATAAATGTTTACCTTAACAAACTGATTTTTTTAATGACTTTAAGAAATGCCTTCTTATTTCATTTATTTGAAAAATTATACAAATAAATGTTTTACGAAATGAATTTTTTTTATTTTGCTGTTTGAAATACTATTATTCATTAACTATAGAAATGAATGTTTAACTTAACAAAATGAAATTTTTGTTTCTGGAATGCAGAATTGCCTTACTTATCTCGTTCTTTGAAATACTGTAGCATTCAACAACTATACAAATAAATGTTTAATGGCATGAAATGTTTGTTAATAACATGATGAAATCCTTGCTTTTTGAAATTTTCTTCTTATTCAGCAGCTATGCATAAGAATATATTACTTATTGAAGATAATTTTTTTTTTAATGACATGGAGAAATTCCTTTCTTATTGCACTCTTTAAAAAAAACTATGTGTTCAGCAATAACGCAAATAAATGTTTAATGAAATAAAAGTTTTGTTAATAACATGTAGAAATGCCTTTATCTTTCTCTTTGAAATAGTCTGTTATTCAACAACTATGCAAATGAGTCTCTAACTTATCAAATTGAAATGTTTTTTTATATCTAGGAGAATTACTTTCTTATCTGATTGTTTGAGATATTGTATTATTCAACAATTGTACAAAAGAATGTTTAACTTAATTAAATGAAAATTTTGTTTATGCCTTGCTAATCTTGCTGATTTGAAACACTGTGTTCAGAAACTGTGCTAATGAATGTTTTAACAAAAGCAGATTTTTGTTTATGCCATGGAGAAATACCTTTCTTCTTTCACTCTTTCAGAAAAAGAAACTGTTTAACAACTTTGCAAATAAATATTTAAAGAAATGAAAGTTTCATTAATGACATAGCGAAATAACTTTCTTATTCTTTGAAATACTTTATTGTTCAACTACACAATGAGTGAAAAGCCTTTCTTCCCTCGCTCTGCCAAACACTGTCCAACAATTATGCAAATAAATGTTTAACAAAATGAAAATTTTGTTAATGTCATGATGAAATATTTTGTTTGCTCCTTGAAATACTCTGTTATTCAACAGCTATGCAAATAAATGTGTAGCTTAACAACTTAATTTATTTTTTGGCATTTTTTAAGAAATACCTTTCTTATTGGAAATTTTCATAAGTGGCATGCTGAAATACCTTTCTTTTCTTTCTCTTTGAAATACTTGTATTATTCAATAACTATACAAATGAATGTTTAACTTATCAAACTGAAATATTTGTTTACAAAATGGAGAATTGCCTTACTTATTTCAGTCTTTAAAATACTGTAACATTCAACAACTATGCAAATGAATGTTTAATGAAATGAAATTTTGTTAATGACTTGAAGAAATGCCTTTCTTGCCTTACTCTTTAAGGAACTGTGTTCAACAACTATGCAAACAAATATTTTATTTAACAAAAGGATTTTTTTTTTTTTTAATGATAGGGACAAATGCCTTTCTTCTCTCTCTTTTTGAAATATTATTCATCAACTATGTAAATGATATTTAACTTATTAAAATGAAATTTTTCTAATGACATGGAGAAAGGCTTTTCTTATCTCAATCTTTAAAAAAAATATGCAAATTATTTCTTTGTTTATGTTTTCTAATAAGAATGCTAAATGCTCTATTGATATGTGGTGGACTGAATAATCTTTTAATTGTTAACATTTTATTTGTATACAAAACTCTTTACATTACAAAATAATGATATCCACTGTATGGTAATTTATTTGAAATGTAAGTTTCATTATAAAAGTCGCACTTTCTAATATTCCATGTAGTGAAAATTCTGAATCTGAATAAAGTATGCAATTTTTTTTTCCCTTATGAACTTTTCTTTCTCTCTTTTGTCATACTTTTATTTGAAAGATTTCAATATCTTTTCCATTACTTGATAATAGCTAAAAATACATGTTAAATATGTGAATTATAGTGATGAGCAATCCACATCACAATTGCATATTAATCTTAATTAAAATTCTAAAAAATTACATGGAAAATTTATTATATTCTGGATAACTTCTTAAAAGAAAATTTGAATTTTTATGCAGTAAATTTTTTATAATGTTATTATTACTATTCCAATCAAATAACATTTTTATACCAACACTTATGCTTGTTGATATTTGCCAACAAAAAGTTCCAAGATTTCTAATGGAAAATGTACTGAATTTGGAATAATTATTGTCAGCTAGCTTCTTATATTTAATATGAGTGATATTTAATTTATATCAGCATGTTTTCTCCACTTATATGATAATGCCCTAGTTTTATAACCATCTGTTACATGACACATCACTAAATGATTTTGTGTATAAATGTTATTAAATAATATTTATTTAAAAAAAAATTCATGGATTATATAATGATAGAATATAACAATTTATCCAAAAGGCATATTTTATATTCTTTCTAAGTGATACAATAATAGTTAATAAAATGTTAGTAGTTTTATAACAGTCTATAAAATGTTTTTTGCAAACAGGAAGGGACCAGAGTAACTCAATCAGGGATAACAGTATGTCCTCTACACACACACACACACACACCTAACATATTTTTGAAATTCTACTATATCTATATTCTTACTGTCAAACTAGTTTTTATTTTGGATTTTAAGTTTTCCCAGCAAATGTGATTTAATATTATAAAATAATTTTTGAATGCCATACTTATGATGTTATTAAAATTAAAATAACATATTTGGTAAATTAATTTTTTTTTAAAAAATATGACTATTTTAACACAGTATTATAATGTTTGTTCAAAATTGATTTTTTTTTTACCATTTAATTAAAAAATGTTTTGTTATTGCCTTAATTTCAATATTCTGCAAAAACTTTTATTCAGTTAATATGGTTCCCAAGCCAACTAGTCACACTTAGGGTATGTTAGATTGAAGATACATTTTGGTCAATTATAACTTAGAAAACATTTCTTGCCAAAAGCAAGAATTATTGGCTGGCATAAAATTTCTGAAAGTTTACCACTGGAAGATTAAAAAAGCTTACAACAAATAAAAAATAAAAATTCTTTTTTTTTTTTTCTTTTACCCAATATTTTCATATGGAAAACATTTCATAAGGATCATTGTTCTCACTGTAGCAACTCAAAGAATTACTTATTTATTCCTGCACACAAATTGTATTTACTTGATATGAACATTATTCACTTTAAAATTCCATTTTGTTTTTATAGCAGTTAGAATAGTAAAATTGCACTAAGTGGTTGTCCCTATTTAGTAGTGTTGCTCTTCAAATTTTTTTTTTTTTTTAAAGCATGGACTTTGACCTACAATAATGATAAGATAGTATCTAGAAATGGCCTTTTAAATTCTTCCAAATGGCTGGGCTAATTCTCCATTTAACATCAATTCTTTTATTTATCTCCCTGATCTTGATCTTTCATTAAGAAAATAATAAAGAGAGACAAACACAAAGTGTTTTGGAAACAGTTGTCCTTTTTCAAATAGGAGAAAAGCGAATTTCAGCCATTAATGTGTAAGTTTGGAAGCAGATATGCCAGTTTGCATTCTGTTTCTGGCTATGATTCAAAATTAGAAAATATATCCTGAAATAATACTGGTGTGGCCTCAAAATAGAACTTTATATTGAAATCTGGTCAACTGCATGTTATTTTAGTGTTCTAATAACTTTACATGAGATTTTTTATTAATAATATATATATTTTTAATTATATAAATACAACATTATATTTTTATAATGTTGAATTTCAGATTATTTTTATTGGAACTCATTACTGTTAAAAGTATGACCAATATTTTATGCTTACTTAAGAAATATGAAATATTTCAGAATTTTCTATGTTTCAATTAATTAACTATTACAATGCTACATTTTTTTCAATGATGTTAATTGATAAGTAAAATAGTAGATGCATATTGTGACTTATATTACCAGGAACAATTTTGATTAAGGCATAGAAGAATATGGTATTTTTAAATTTCTGAAATACATTCATCTATCTCAAATTTTGTTTCAAAATAAATGCATGATATTGAAATAACATCTAGAGAGTAAATAAATGGCTTACATGAAAGAATATTGAATGTTGATTGCTGAAATATTGTATAAACTGTGATATTTTTATTCTCTTTAAACGAAACTTCAAATGAAGTTTTTGGGTTAGAAAAAAAAAACTTTTTTTATTGGTATGCATTTATGTCCCATTAAGTGTTTCCTACTTAAAAATAATGTTTAATTAATTTATGTAAATCCCTAATTATTTTTTCAGTTTTAATGTATCATTAAAAAAAACTAAACTCGTGTATGCTTCATATTAGACACTGCATTATCTCAGTTCAAATGTATTTTTTTTACCCTATAAGACTTAATCCTTAATTAATTATTTAATGCATATTTATTATGGTATATATTATTTATATTTCATCAATCTTGCCCAATAAAACCAATTTTTTTTACAAATCGTTTTTAGCTCAAAGACTGCTCTTTCAAAAAGTCACCATTTAATTGAAAATAAAGAACCAATACTGGTTGTCCTTATTTTATACAATTATTTACAACTAGAGAGAGTTCACTTGCAATATTGCATTCATTTTTTACCATACAACTGCAACAGAATATAGTTGAAATAGAATATTGTAAAAATGAAAATAAACTAAATATATTATCTTGTATCATAAGCCAGTAAAAGCTCTCTTCATCAATAACTCTCTAATCAATAGTTCTGCCTGATATAAATTGCTAATCCTCTGCTTTTAAACTTTTCTTTTAGGGTTCTGCTAATGTGTTTTGACATCCGTTATTTGTATGTAACCTTCTTTTATATTAATAAAATAAATATTACTACAGATTGTGAATAAAATTAATTAATTTTTTTGAATTGAAATATGAAAGCACACTGCACAAAATTAAATGAAAAATTATCAAAAACATTTAGAAATAAAGTATATATATATATATATATAAGAGTATTTCAAAGCAGCATTATTACCTAGCAATGGAATATATCTAAATTTCCTGATTTTAAAAATATCTACATCCTTGTAATTACATTTTTTTAAGAAAAAAAAAGTGTTTCAAAAATTAAGAAGAAACTGCATGGAAATTAAATCGATACCATTAAACAGGTGAAATTTGAATTTTTAGATGGTATAAAGTTATTTCTTGAGTAATAATATAAAATTATTTCTTGAGTAATAATTTACTTAGGATTTCCTGTGTGAAAACAGTAAAATGCTAGTTCTAACTAATTCTTGTTATTTTGAAAAATTAATAATATTCTTTCACTTGTTGTAAATAATAAATGTATAGATTTGAATTTGTTCCCATTGTTTCGGAGATTTGGAACCTACATACAAAACCACAATGACTTTATTCATATTATGATTTTAATTTTCAATGAGAGAACTATTTTTTTTTAAGAATTGCTAAAAAATGAATTGCAATTTTTTTTCTGTTATGATATCTATTGTAGTCATATTTTTTATAGAATTGTTTTTATTGTTTCATGATTTTACGATTTTTTTAGACATTTACATTTTTGATTGAAAAACTGCTTTTGTTTTTGTTGCATTAATAAAGTGGTTTTTTTTCAGACATTTTGCTCTTATTATTTTCTACTTTTTAGTCTTTAATATAATTCACGATTCATCATAATACACTATTAAGAATTTTTTTTTTATTTACTTATAGTTGCCTCTCGTACAAATTAAGAAATAAATGATATTAAGATACTAAATGATAACTAAGATCTGAAAACACCAAAATGTGTTATGATTGTGAATACACAAGCGTGCAGAATTTCGAGTGAAAAATCAATCGCAAAATTCCATCATTACAAACTCGAAATAATAAAAATTAACCGAAGTTCGGAAAAAGGCTTGAATAAATAGATTAAAGTACAATTTTTTTACTCAAATATTGTTATAAAAGACTTAATTTTGTGAAAATATGCACAGTAGAATGAAATAGGTGCAATAATCCATTAATAAAAAATTAGAAAATTTGTTTATAAAATGACATTACAAAACCTTTTGAAATTAAGAAACTCTATACTCTATGTAATTTTATCACGTGGTGTAATTAATTAACGCAACTGATACTGAACTTTAGTACTACTAGAGTGGGTAAAAATTAGAAATCTCGTTTCAATAATAGCCTACAATTTCTGGCTTCTTAATAACTTTTCTTCTTCTTAATAAGCTTCTTAATAATAATTCTTTCAATATAACTTTGATGAGCTTATCACACAAATACTAAAGAAAAGTCACGTGTTTGATGGTTAAATATGAAATTTCTTTAGATTTAATAGATTTTTAACTATAGAATGAAATTGCATTTATTACCTTTATCTCTTCAATTACATCTGTTGTTGTTTTTTATATATGTATTTGTTAATTCTCAAGAATATTTCGTTATACCATCATGGGAAAAAGAATTACCTGGACGTGGATTGCTTTCACTATAACCGCGTAAACTCAATGTTATGATCCCATAAAAAAGTTATTTAACTTTTGTGTGCAATTAATATTTTTTCGTTATGTGTGATATTTTTGTTGCAGTTGTTTATATTTAAAGACGTTTTATACAGAAATCAGTTTCTGTGTGTATGCAAGATCTGTTTTTGTATGCCTTTTGTATTTAGTATTTGAATCGATGAGCTGCGATGTTTGTGGTTAGTTCATCAAAGACAGAAGATGGTGCCACGAGATTGACTGTCGTTCCGCATATTTGCGGAATCTGCAAGAAGGCATTTTTGCAGGAAGATTCTCTCTTAGAACATTTTAAAACTCACGCCGATTGCAATGATACAACGGTTACCACTGTCACTTCTGTTGAACCTGACCAAAAGGTATTGAAAACTGCAAATAAGTTACATACCTGCGATATATGTGACCGTAGTTTCTCTTCCAAAGCGTATCTTCAAAAGCATATTATTTTGCATGGTGGTGATAAGACACATGAATGTACAATCTGCCGTAAAACCTTCGCGCTCAAGGACAATCTCCAAAAGCATTATAGAACCCATGATCCTATGAAGCAGCGTTATTTTTGTTCTGAATGTGGGAAAGGTTTCACATCCAAACAGTATCAGCAAAAGCATGAACTTATACATACTGGTGAGAAGCCACATACCTGTACGATATGTAGAAAATCTTTTACACTGAAAACTAATTTGAATAAACACTATCAGACTCACTCGGAACAGAAGCTCTATTTCATGTGCGATATCTGTGGGAAAGGATTTTCATCTAAAGCATACTTAGAAAAACATCATTTAATTCATGTTGGAGAAAAGCCACATGTTTGTGGAGTTTGTTTCAGAGCTTTTACGTTAAAGACTAACTTGCATAAGCATTATCTGACTCATACGGGTTATAGACAATATGGATGTCAAGTTTGCCAAAAGCGTTTTAAAACTAAAGGAGCTCTTGAGCAGCATTACCTTGTGCATTCTGGAGATCGGCCATATTCTTGTAATTTATGTGCAAGGACTTTTAAGCAGAAGAGCCATAAAGACAAGCATCTCCAGACTCATTTAGTACGTGAATTAGTCAATGTGAATGACATTAATTGTGAAACAGTTATTTCAGATACAGAATCATCTGAAGAATGGTCTGTTGTGAAGACAGAAATTAAAACTGAAGATGAAGAATGAAAAAGATTCTTTTTTTATTATTTTGTAGCTGATGTAAGGTAAGTTGATTGCTATATATAGAAACACATAGGTTTTTTATTACAAGCAGAGGGAATATGTCCTCCCCTCTTTCAACCTTAGACAGTATTTTGTAGTCTGCAAGAAATGTTGCCATAAAGGTGTTTATATTTGAGAAATTGATCAGTCTATAATGACTGGTTGATAGATTAAAAAAAATGATTAAAAGTGGTTAACTAAAAGAATTAGACAAATTGGTTTATTTTTATAATCCATCTTTGTGTGGTCTTGCACATCACATCACTTTAAAAAAATAAAAACTTCTGGCGAACAGTCAATTTGCCATTGGGGTAAAATGTTTTTAATCGAACGATACAACAATTTTTATTACTTTTGCATCATTGAATACGAGTAAGTGTGCTTTGATTCACTATAATGGAAACAGTTATCTTTATGAGAAAGGGGTTTAAGTGTTAAAGAAAAATACTAAGGTTTTTAAAACAATGAATATTGTCAAGAATGTTTCTTTCTACTGATTTATCATGCTTTATTTTGTTATACATGCATTATTTAATAGCTTAAAAAAAGCTCATAGAATGCATTAAAGGAATCATGGAGTCACATACACATCCAGAGTCACTAAGATATTATATGGTTGAAACTTGGATAAATTTAATATTAGACATGGAATCTTTAAATAATGATTTGTATTAATATTTCCTATAAAATTAATTAATTAAAGTTTGGAAATTTAGATCTAATTTTCCATTTAAAACAAAGTCATATGCCGTATAATGGCACAGTTTAGTTTTGGATGACCTATCCATGGCTGATTTGGTGCTTTTTATTGACCCTCTAAATCTCATCAGAAAATTTATTATTTTTGAGTATAATCCCCCTTAAAATGTTTGTCTGTATTCACTCCTGATTACAAGGTTGCATAGCTGCTTATAATTTTTCCTGAGAAAAACTGGGTGAGAAAAGCAAAAACTCATTTTTATAAGAAAACATTTTATTACTTACAGTGCTAGAAAATAAATTAAAACAAAAAAACCCTTATCAATAATGAAGAAAAATAAAAGTTATTTTAAATGCTGATTTTAGAAAAATTGAAATCCTTTCCCATAACAACTTTTTTTTATAGTTCCCCCTCCCCCCTAAAAATATTAAAATATCTGGGAAGACTGAAGCATATGGCATGAGTTTAAATTTAGCAACCGAAAATGTATCAAATATATTTTTTTTTAAATCAAATGTTTTGATGGTACCATTAATTGGATTATCTCATTTAACAATCTGTCACTAAAGAAGAAATCCAAATTGAACAATAATGCTGTAAAAATTAGTCTAAGCAAGAGTGATAGAAACTTTTATTATGAATATTATTGAGAGACCAAAATTATTTTATACATATCATCTGATTTGAGAGGCCCTATTCAGTGATTTTTCTAACTTTTAAAAAGTTACTTTTAAATTTTTATTTAAAGTGATTTATATCCAATTTAGTTATTAAAATTCTGTTATCACAGTAATAATTACTATTATATTTTAAAATTTTTATTTAAATTGTTTTATATCCAATTTAATTATTAAAATTATGTTATAAAAATAAATATTACTATTATATTTGCATGTAAATCCTGAAGTGAACTTCTTAGTTTAATGACATATCATAATTTTATATAGTAGCCTGCTGATAAGATTTTCCTATCATTAGAGTTTGAAAAAAGTTATTTTATTTACATTGAGGTTTTATGTTCTAAAAAATTAAATGTACTTAACAAAAGGATATAGTTTTGTGATCTTTCATTTGATTCATCTTTGACTTTTATATGCCATAATAAATAAAGTCCAACAAGAGTTTATATCTTAATTCATTAAATCTTTCATCTTGGAATTTTTTCCAGATTTTTCACAAATGCATTTTTATATTTATACTAAAATTTTGAAAGAAATATGATTTTTAAAAATTTTAAATTATTATTATTATTATTATTTTCAGATCTTTGATGCTTTCATCATTGGTTCTAATCCCGGTGGCCCAAGTTCCCATTTGTTGATGTAGCCTTGAAATAAAGACAATATGTTCTTTCACGGACTCTAACTGATTGTTCCTGGAGAAACAATTAATATTTTCATTTATATTTTTTATTATTAAGTGTGTAATTCTTTTACTTAGTATGATACTTTAATATGTCATGATATGAAGAGTGGAATCAGTTAACATGTAATAAATTGATAATTTCATATACTAGCTTGTTATTTATCATGAAATAGCAAGTTATATTGAAGACTAATTAATAATGAGTTTTACAATTTTAAAATGAAACAACAACAATAATTGAATTCTGTTAAATGACACTAAATTTTATGTTGCTACAAGAATTATTGAGATATCTAATATTTAACAAAACAATATTTTTTGAAAATGATATTTTTTTTTTTTTGCCTTTATTATTTTATTATTTCTGTGAATGAATCCTTGAACAATAATGATTTATTGAGTTTTAACAATTGATAGAGCAATATATCTGTATTTGATTATTGTTTAGTTTTGGTGAACTTCATACTCGTGCTGAATTGAAGTAGAGAATATAAATTTTATTTACCAATTTATTTTTGCTTTCCCCCCAAATCCTTTGTTAGCAACTTTATGTACAATAACACTATGAATGAGAGATGATATGTATTTATTTATTTACATTTGATTGTGGTGCTGTTTTTATTTCATGAAATAACTAGTTAGGCTGTAGGCAACCAGTGTTTCTTAAGATTCAACTGATTTCATTTATTATTTCATGTAATAACTATATTATAAAGTAACGCACATTAAATTTTTTATATTTATATAATTTACAACTAGAACTAGGATAATAGGATGGGGGGGGGTCTTTTTTTGTTCACCTAGCATAAAATTAATATTTTTTTGGTTGACCATGTTTTAACAATTCAAATAGCTTTATACACTTAGATTGAATGAAAAGCTTATAAAGAAATGTTTCATTGTTCTGTGTTGTACTATTTTTTATTTCTGTTTTATGCTATTAAATCTGAAAATAATGCAGTACCTAAAACTATTGGATATCATGCAGAGTGTGATATGTAATATATGCAATAGAATTGCAAATATTCTAAATTATACAGTATATAATATTTTTACACTTATATTTTATCAGCACACTCTTTTGAATCCTACCTTTTTCCTTTAAACTTTCTGGCCAAAGCTTCTAGGCTTTGCTAAAGCTTTTCTGTATTATTGTTCCATTTGGGAACATTATTCATATAATTTGATAAGTCATTACTACATTTATAAATATTTTTTAAAAAAAATTAGAAATAAACTTTATTTTTATTTAAATGAATACTTTTTTGTTTAAAAAGTGAAAGTATAAATATAGTGCATAAAGTTTAATTTTCAGACTTTTAAAAAATTAAGTTCCATTTCTTTTTTCTCTTCACTCAAAGCTTCCTAAATTTCAAGATCTAGTTGAAATTATAGCCCTGATTTAATTTTCCATTTGTTAAATAAAAGATACATAAATTTTGCCATCAGATTTGGATTAAGTAGTTAGAAAATTATTTATTTTTAGTCATGTTTAATGTGTTTGATTTCTTTGTTGTATGTTCCTATTAAATTTACAATTGTTAAAGAATTATCTGGTCAGATTCCTATAATTGTATATAACTTTTCATATATTTATTATGTTTAATTTCTCCAAAAGTGGTTTTTGTTATTTCATATATTAAATATTGCATCAATTTTTTTTAAAAGACTTCAATATATCCAACAAATTTTCTTAATGTATTGAGTTCTATCTTTAACTGAAATAGATATTATGCATAAATTAATTGATGGAAACTCAACTTGATGATTGGAACAAAGCACCATTGAAAGATATGTGTTTGTATGCATCCTTGGAGTTATGAGATGACAATTGTTACAATCAATACAGAGTTTTATAATGGAAGAATATATATTTTTGATGGAAGAAATAAAATTTATGTATAACATTAAATACATTGCCATAATATTCAAGGCTGTTTTTATGTTCATCATAACAGTTTCACTCTATACAATATCTACTTGAATTGAATTTTATTCAAGATATATCACTATTAAAATAATAATTCAATAATTTTTTTCAATGGAATTCTATAAAATACTCCCAATACTATATTATTACTTAGTCATATGTATGGGCAATGCAAAAATTGATCACTTCAAAAATAAAAGATCATAAGCTTTATTTTGTGCTTTAAAATTTAAAAAGAATTAAAATGAAAGTAAAAACAAGAAAAGGCAAAAAGAAAACAAATGAACAAAGGAGAAAAAAATCCAAATTTATTTACAGTTGAGAGAATCAACAAACAATATATAACAATTATTTTAAAGTATTTTCCTACTGTAGGAAAATATCAATCTATTTTGGAGGAAAATCAACCATTTGATTGTTATTGATGTGATGAAATTTATACTTGAGAGAACATTTTACAAGTGTTTTTGTTAAAAATGAATATTAATGTATTGAAAATATATACATAGTGATAAAATTTTTTCCGTTTCATGTAAAAGTTGGTAAGATTTTTATATGTATTACTATATCAGTAAATAATATTTTGTGGAGATTATTGTATTATTTTCCTTGAAATTAAAAAGAAAATACTGTAATAAATAGCTTTGGTATTTATTTTGAAACATTTTAGATTGAATAATTATAGATTGATTTTAAAGTCAAAAGAATATTCTTGAATGATTGTAAACTTGTCATTCTATATCTGAGTTTTCAAGCAAATGCTTCTACTTCTTTTTTATTTTAAAAAAATGACTTATTTTTTTAAAAAAAATTCTGTTACTGGGATTTTTTTTAAAATTTGTTCCGAGAAAATTCTTTTCTTCTTTTTTTTTCTTTATCAATACTTTAAATTTAAAATCAATCTTTCTTTAAAAATTTATTCAATGATAAATTTATTATTATAATTATTTTACATTAAAAAAAAATCTGTTAGAGACTTTCAAAGAGATTTCAAGATATAACATTTTAAATATGAGAGAATTTTGTATTGTTAAATAATTTTATAATTTCATTTGAAGTGAAACAAAAATTTCAATTTCTTTTCTCTTTTTTGACAGATTTTCATGAATTATATTTTGAAAATATATTATTATGCTTATTTATTATTTTAGAATGGCTACAGAAATAATTGATATTGATTAAATAAAAATAATAATTAAAACAAGCTTGCATTTGCTTATTTTGCTTCTTATCTACTTATTTAAAATTGAACTGGTTGAATATTAAATAAGTTTTGCTGTACTTTTTTTTTTTTTTATCAAAACTTCTCTGTAATACTGAAAAAGTCAAATTTTGTTTCAATGGAGTCGCTTTCAGATCAAATAAATTTGTACATCTATTTCAAATATATATTTTGTTTTTAATTTTTCTGTTAAGACAGGTATAAAATTTTTGAGATTTTTTACATAAAATATATGACATTAAAATATGTTCAATCTGATTTCTACAACTTTTATGTAAAGGTTTTTACAAATTTTAATACTTAGGGAGACATGGGGAACATATTTAATGTCATTATTTAAACCGCATTATTATTTTTCAAGTAAGTTTAAAAGAAAGTAATGATTCTGTAAAATATAAAAATAGCTATAGAATTTTATTTTTATTATAATTAGTTTGTAATGCAATTAAATACACAAAGAATATAATATACTACTATTATTTAAATTTGTAATTAACTAGACACATTAAGTAGATATTTAGCACTTACTATAATGAAATACCATTCTCTTATGATAAATATTTAAAATGTATTTGTTTCTTATTATTAAGATACAATTTTAATAATTTATTTGAATGGCAAATAAAATAATTTTGATAAATAATCAAACAAAAGGAGGCTTTCATTAGTTTCTAGCTGATTGATATCCAGAAATTTAAGCCCCTAGCCAGTCTTGCCATCTGAATTTTTCTAGTTGATATACCTATATATATGTTGTTTTAGAATAAAATACTTCTAAATATTCTAATATTTTTAATGTCAAGACTACTTTTATGTAAAATATTATAATCATAAAATCCCTTTATTATTTGAAATTTTTTTTAATTGAGAATATCAGTTTTAAGTAGCGATTTATAAAAACTGCCCTTAGTTAATTTCCCTACATAAATTATTAATACTTATTATAGGAGTACTTCAGATTTTATTAACAAATACTGAAGTATATAAAAAAGATGAAAATGAAATTTTGAGGCAGTTAATTAAATAGTTATTAATGAAAAGTGTGAAATTAAAGAAAATCAAAAGTTTCTTATGATATAAATTGTTAGACATCTGCTTTTAAACTTTCCTTTTCGTACATAGAATTCTGTTAATGTTTTCTGTGGCTCTTTTTTCTTAATTACTCCTCTTCCTGCCTGCGACCTGGCCTAAGGGTAGCGCGTCTTCCCCGTGTCTGGGCATCCCGGGTTCGAGTACTGGTTTGGGCATGGTTGTTCTTTACCCTATGTTCTATCTGTGAGGTGTGTGAAAGAGGCCTCCCCCCCATGTAAAACAATTTCCTACTTTTCCCTTCCTGATGATACACAAACAATTAAATTCTTATAAATCTTATTCATATAAATATTTGCAATTCTTTTACTTAATGACTGCTGAAACTGACTGTATAACGAAAGCTTCATTATATATATATATATATATATATATATATATATATATATATATATATATATATATATATATTATTCTTAATTAAACAGTTCTAATTTTTATTGTAATTTAATAAAAAAATGATTGATATATGCAAGCACAATTTAGTTTTATTGATATTTGCAAAATAAAACTACATTTAAAATAAAAGATATTTTCCCCTTAGTATTAATTCAAACAGAAATATACAGTAAACTATTATCCTGTGATTTGCCCGTTTGTAGTTTTCTATTTATTATCAATGTGATTTATCACTTTTTGTAATACTTTTTAAAATAATATATCATCAGATTTGCATTTTTAATCGCAGTCATTCTTGTTTTCCTGATTTAAACTAAGCAGTTTTTGTGTAGGGGAAAAAAAATCTTCATAATTTTCTTTTGCACACAAAGAATTGAGTTGTCATTGATTATAGAAAGTTTTTAAATAATGTCTGCGAATTTAGGTTTTTAGTCGCAATTATTCTTGGTTTCTTTCTTTCTCTTTTGAATTATATTTATAAAAACAATAACATCTTTGTTTTTCATTTAAAGAAAAAAGTTTAAACCATATAATTTATAATAATTTAAAGTTATATACTCGTACTTACGTTCGATATTTTAGTTCAAATTTCACACTGTTTCCTGAAATTGAAATCTTTTTTAAAAATTAATTTACATTCAACTTTATTCTTTAAATAAATAAATAAATAGGAGACTCAACATTTGGGACATTAAAGATGAACTCCAGAAAGCAACAAAATTCGCATACTATGCAATAGCTGCGAAATTATGGAATCTGAAAGTCAAGGATTTTTGCATTAAATTCAGCAGTTCCTGAGCTGCTCTGATCTCACAACAGATTTGGCTCAGTGCCAGTTGTGCGACGCTGCCCTCCCTCCTCTTTTCAAGACTCTTTTGTTTTGTTGGTTGGTTTCTTATCAGCTTATTTGTTTTCAGCTTGATTTTGTGTTGAGTCGAATTTATTACATATTCTTTTTCGTTTCTTTAGTTAAAAGTCACATTTCGAAAAAAGGATATTTCGATAATTTTCTTAAATTCGATTCTGATAGTTAACAATTTTGGGCTATTTAGAGGTAAGATTGCCTTATAAGAATTTTATTCTCTAATGAAATATTTTTTGCAAAACTGAACTAACGAATCGTTACTGGATGCTTTATGAAGACTTGTAGCAACCTTCTTTCATTCTTCTTTCGCAAGTAGAATTGTTATTTTTTCATAACAACACTTGAAAATGGAACAAGGAAACACATCTGCAAAAGAATAATAATAATTATAAATTCAGAATCTGGGAAACAATGTTCCGACACATACTTTACGAAAACTAATGAATCAATACCCTTTATATGAACATAAAGATGTTTTTAAGAGAGAGGATAAACTATGAATGAATGTCTCAATTTGTATAACGCAGAGTGACTTCGCTTATCAGACATATCAAAATTTCATTTGGAACTGTTAAAACACCCTATCACCACATAGAGAGAAGGTGGTAAGAGAAATAATCTCAACTTTGCTGTAGGCCGATAGTTTGAACAGGTCTAAGTTTAAGTGAATAATATACAGACATATCTATATATCATCCAGAATGTCAATTTGATGAGTGTATGGTTCAGAGAAGAAATTCCTGAACCTTTTTATCATATACCTGAAGTGATGATTATATATTTATTTTAATGGACAATAATATCCAATATCATAAAGCCTTTTTGGAAACTGGATTTTTTGTAGTAGTGTATAAAAGGTATGGAAATGCCAGCGTATACCTTCAACTTGATTTCTATATAATCTGTTTATAGCTCTCCAGGGAAAATGGAGATCTTTGCTACTAGGCTAAGAGACTCCTCTGGAGAGCAATTTGAGAGCTAGCGATTGCTCTTGGAGAGAAATATGAAAGAATGCCTTAATTAAAATGCTTTAATTAAAATTTCGTACCAATCTGATTTTCAATCATTTTAATTGTTTGAAGAAAGCACTGGTCCTATTAATATAACATGGCATTTTAAGAAATTCTTAAAATTTTTACTTACCAATATTTAAAATTTTGAAATCTACGCCACTGCATGAAAGTATTTTATTTATTAAAAAAAAGTAAATTAATTTTATAAGTCAACTTTTATAGAGTCACGCCTTTGTAGGCAATATAGAAACATGCATTCTAATTTTTCTTTGAAATCAATGTTTGAACGTATATACTTCCAAAAAGTGAGAGATCCTTCAATATTTTGAAGCAGTGACATAAGGATGGAAAACAGACATGACGAAGACTTATGAAATATTTCGATTGAAGATTGCGAAAATTTATTATTTGATACTGGAATTTATATAATATATTAAAATCAGTGGTGGATTTTCGAATAGGCAGCTGCCAAGGACCTTTAGGCCAAGGAGGGATAGCAAGCAAGAAGGATTTTTTCATATTTTCCTAGTTGTCAAATTTATAAGTTTGTAAAAATACAAATTCTATGAATGATAAAATATTAGCATAATATTAACGCTTTATCAAATATAATTGGTCAGATTTCTTTATCATGCTTACTTAATTATTAGAATATTCGTATAACCGAAAATTTGCATTAATAATATTGTGTACAAACATAAATTCCTGGAACTCTGAAGCCACGAACACTAAGTAAAAACAAATACGTATTCACAAAGATGATAAAATAAAGAATATTAACCTAATGTTAATCATTATCAAATTAAAATTGTGTTGAAATGTGAAACTAAGTTGACCATCTTATATAAGAGAAGCTTCATAAGCCTTAGTACCGCAATATACTTACTGGTTAAAATAGAAGTGAGAAAATATGTAGTATTTTTAGCATAGAAAAGTTAGAAAACTTTTAAATAAAAAATGTAGGACAAGAAGCTGGACAATAATGCAGTTTCTGCATTTCAATTAGCAGGAAATTTGTGAAACCAAGCAGTGAAACGACCTATTTAAACTAAGCGCACATTGTGATGCTCTTTTTCTTTCTTTTTTTTCTCAGAAATGTTTTCCTTGTTAGGTGAAATAATTGCTCAATTATTCTCGTGCCAGTTGTGTAATAATCTATTGTTTATATTTGACACAAGGAGTCGTAGAGAATTTTCCAAGGTAGTATGGAAGTCAACTTGCAGGGAGTTGGTTTGCCATTTGTTTCTATAATTCTACAAAGAAAAGTAGTGATGTATTTTTTTTCATAAGAAATTCTATTTTCCTTCACTCTTTTTTTAGAACAAACCATTTTACAAGTAATAACAATCAATCTCCCCACCTCCCATGCATGATTTTTGGGATTAGAATTAATCCTGTTTATCAATCTAAATAAAAGATTTCGAAAGAATAAAGATCTAAATAAAGAATCCACATTTCGCTTATGAATAATTTTTATTTCTTAGAATTATCAAATTAACGATTCTAATCAAAAATTATAAATTGATCGAAAATAACTAATTTACTACTAATAAAAGAGAATGTGTATGCATTTATGCATTAGGATTCCTGAAGTCCCGACATTTTCACAAACAGTTGCCGAATTTGATACAAAAATATTTTGAAGCATAAAAACTTGAAGATAGTTTTTTTTTAATTTTAATTATTAAAAATTTAATCGATGTTTTGGCCTTTTTCCACGATGACTTACACAGAGATTAATGTACAACGATAATTTTTATACAATTTTAAATTTTGAAAAGTAATCTTTCTAATAATACTAACTTATTTATCTAATAATTGTTACTGAACTTTAATTATTTTTAAAAATATTTTATGTATAATTTTCAACTTTAAATTTCATTTTTGTAATGAAATTCATTGTTTCATTATATGTTTAATCGCGTGATTTTGCTTCCATTGTTGAAAGTTAAGGAATAAAAATTCTGTCAATTATATAGATAGTTTATACGAGGAAGCAAAAAATAAAATAAAATTATTACTAAAGATGGTTCAGAATTTGAAACAGATTACTCTGGCACTCAAATTTTTAATAGTACTATGATGTCATTAGACTCGATGAATGGAGTGTTCATGTGCGCTTCAAAAAGAGTAAGTATAAGTTTATTAAAATAACACGCCTCTAATATATATCGCACATTTCTATGGGTATCATGAACATCAAGTTATTTTAAGAGATTCGATTGAAATGAAACAAATTAATATTTTTGACAAACCAAGCCGCCAAATACCACATATCCTGATTGATGCCATTTTATCAAAATAATCTTTATAAATCGGAAAACACTCATTTAATTCATACAATAATAATTTTTAATTGTTAAGTTTCCTTACTGAAGAACATGTAATTAATGCAAATGTTACCATAAATAAACACATATATGGTCAAACAAATAATATCTTTCAAAAAATTAAAAAAGAATGATGCCAATCAAGTCGGGTCAGATAATAACTGCGAAGGTCGTCATGCTCCAGACAACTTCGACATAAACAGTTTAAATGTTTCCAAGTTAGAGGTCAGGCGTAGGCCAACTAATTTGTAAACAATCCGGAAAAGAGAAACAAATGAGTGGGCTCGAGGTGTGGCGGACAAGAAAGAACGTCGAACTTCTCTACGCCTCAGCGAACCACCTGCCACTATATCATCATCATCCGGGTCTTAAAAGATCAGGAATCGTCTGCAATTTTCTGATTAAACACAAGGATGATTTTGCTGGCAATCAATCAGTTTTCAATCGGATTATTGTCGTCGGTATAGTAAACACAAATCGGATGACATTCAGTCACCAGACCGATGAAATGTGGTGATCGGAAAAATATGAATTTAAATTAAGTATAAAAATGATTATTTAACAGATGGAAAATATTTGAAAAACATTCCTCATTTTAAAATTTAATCATTGTCTGAAGTTATATTATATTAAAATTATATTTTTTAGCCGTCTTTAGTGATCAGCTGGCTCGCTGGGAATACCGATTATATTTACTTTCATTCAATTCTCTTATACTGTTTATTTCAGTATCCTAAGACTACCACTTTCCGACGATTCTACTTCGCTAAGGAGTAAGATGCAGAAAAAATGAACGCATTTCCGGAGTTCACAGTTCTTTCATTTCTAATCGCACTATTTTATTATAACTCAAAATAGCATATTGATTGCATATGTGGCTAGTTCAAGTGATAAAAAACATTCAGAGCTGGCATGAAAAATATTTTACATATTATCATTAAATGTGACTAAGATTTATCTAATCTTGATGATATCAAAATATTATCAAAAATTCAATAACAAATAAAAAAGTGTTTTAATCAAAAAATTATTATTTTGTAAAAAAAAAAATTATTTTCCAAATTTTATGAAAAGAAATCTTAATTATTTATAATAATTTAATGTTTAAACTTCTAACAGCAAATAAAAATTGTTCTAAAGTATTTTATTGAGAATTAGTATCTTTTTCCTACAATATTACAAGTTATCTGTAGTTTTTACGCCTTTTAAGTCTGCGTATAATTCGATTCCGTCTTATTGTTAAATGTAAAAATCTCCGCATTTCATCTTTCCTCTCACCCTTATTTTGGCTAAATAAACACATCCTGACGCATGCGCAAAAGAGCGGAGGATTTAAGATTCCGAGAATAAACTATACGTAATCTGATGCTCACAATTCTCTCGACAAAATATTTTTAAGCATCAAATTTGATAGACATGAAAATTGTGTTATGGTAGTAGTTTTATATCTTTTTTTTTTTTTTTAATTCTGCGCATAGTCCTTCCTAATGGATTGTCATGATACCATAGTGTCACTAAAAAGTTAAATGTTTGTCGTAATCTATTTGAAACTGTACGTTATCTTTTGTAGTAATGAAATTTCATTTCATGGATTCTCATGCATAATGCTCCGATTATTAGTAGAATCTTTTTTCTTCAGTTGTACTTTGTAACTTCTAAAAAGCGATCCATTTTGAGAAGTTACAGAATATTACAATAACATCTTACTACCCGCCTTTGGCGACCAGGTAATCGGCTGGCGTTACCGATTGTATTTCTTTCAATCAAACCTCTGGCACATAATTTGATGTTCAGGATTACCTCATGAAAAATGTTTTAATTATTAAATAGTGACGGTTATCAAAGACGCGTTATTTTGATATTAACAGAAAAAAGTCATTTTATGACATCGTAAAAATTAAAAAAAGAAATTGGTAATCCAGTGTTTATTACCGGATTATTTTTCTTCTTTTTTCATATTTAAAGAAATTATTTTAAGTAGACTCCTACAGGGAGACTTATATTGCAATGGTTCTCATGACACAATTTGGAAAAATTTCTGAATTAGAGTAATTTTGTTTGGATTTTAACCGGGTCGGAATATGTTGTAAGAAAGGTAAAAGAGAAAAAAAAATGAGAAAGATCTAATGGCAACATTATGCAAAAATAATTAGTTAAAAAAATCGGTTGTGTACTTTTTATTTGTTTCATTAAAAGAATTACAACTTGACACCATACGCTGCCATCATACGCTTTAGCGATTAATTGCTAAAGATATGTTTGTTTATTGACTATATTCGCCAAGTTCATGTGGTTAAGCCTAAAGTTCGCCAATGCCTTGCAGTTAATATATAAATATCGAAGTAGATTTTTAAAAAAAAATGTTTTTTAAAAAGTTCCTTTTATTCCAATTAATATTTAGAATTAAAATATTTAAAACTGCATCAGTTAAGATTTTAATGCCAACATTAATTAAGAAAATCAGACAATTTTCCTTCAATATAAGTGAAAAAACAAACTATAATTTCGTACTTTCTATCATAAAACGGTATTCTCTACATTTAATTGAAAGAAGAATCACTAAAAATGATAGTGAATTTCTTCAAATATACTTAAAACGCTGTGATAAGCTTTTAATTCTTGCCAACTGATACAAATCTTTGGATTTGCTTAAAAACTTCAAAGATTTTCAATAATATAAAGTTTGTAAGAATTATATATTTGTATATTATTTTTGTAATATTTGTAACTACAATTTTGCAAAATAAATTATATAATTTATTTTGCAATAAATACTGAATTGTGCTATAGCAATAAATTCATTATCTGTGGTTGCTTCAAAATTTAATATTTCATTGTTTTTGTCTAAGAATTAAAAGGAATTTGAAACAATGACTTTGATGAAAAGAAATCAGTTTTTTTCTTTTAGCTTGTTTTCTAATTATGGCTATAATAATTTACCTTTAAAATGATGCATTTAAATTATTTTTGTTGGAGATGCACAAACGCAGAACATAACAATTAAAAATGCATGAACAATAAATCATCGATTTAACAGAATAATTGGAGTAAAAGGGCGTTCGTAAAATTTGAAATGCATTTAATCGTCGGTTGTACTATGAGCAATATTCTAAATAGGATATTACTTTAAATAGGATGCTACTTTCAACATTCTAAACAGAGTTTTACTGCAAGGCATGACATCGAGCAGCAAAACATAATTGAGGAATTTTTGGAACTTTTAGCGATTATTTTGCTACCCTTGATATCATTTTCTTTTTCTATTCTAACAATTAATATGGGATTATTTATTTAAATTTACTTTGTTATTTAATAAGTGTGAAAAAAATTTAATGCAATAATTTTCTACAAACCAGTGTACATGCAAATTGGAAAGTTATAATGCAATTTCACAATTAATTTAATTAATTAACAATGCAATGTTAAATTGCAATGGAAATTAACTACGAATTTAAAGCGGAAGTAGAAATTCTATTTATTTATTAATGTCCAAAGATAGCAATTTTTATATTTCAATTTAAAAATCAGCTAGAGAACCCGAATGAAGTCTTTCTTCATACAACAAAAATATTGATACTGAGTATCAAATTAAATTTAAAAAATATTAAAATTATAGAAAAAATCACGGGAAGCGCATCAGATAGGATTTTGCTTTTCTGCTCTGAAGATTAAATAAAAAGATCATTTGCCTTTGTTTGAACTTAAACAGAAATGATTGAAGTATTGGAAATACTCAGCAGGCAACGCGCTATCGAATATTTGCGAAGTTACAAAGAGTTTTTTAATAGTTAGAACGAATGAATCAAAACTAAGGTGAGGCGACATATTAACGAGCAATGCACGAAAGAGATTTCACTCTCTTTCTCTATCTATACTTATACGAGACACTAGTAGAAACAAAAAGGAACGCCTTTTTATTTCTAAGTTCATTTATAAACGAACAATAATTTATTATTCAGAATAAATGATAATGAATTTAACCTTGTATTTGGTGATAATTTTTTTTTGTATCGACTCTTCTGTAGGCAGAACTAAAAACAACTGATTTAAATTCTGGTGGTGATGTAATTGTCGACTGATCAATCCAATATAATAGCATACTTGAGATAGATAAAAGCATCTCATCTGTTTTATTTGACGTAAGGGTAGTTCTTATTTATTCCAAAATTCAATTCAGTGATAACAATAATCCTATGCTCAAACTTCATCAGATCTAAAAGTTGTGAGATTTCCACATGACAGGTGTATTTAGTGATATGAAAATAGAATATATAGAAATACATCTTTTTCTTTTTGCAATTTCTTTTGACAGATGATCGTTTTTTTCCGAAATAGAATGAAATTCGGTTAAATATATTTAAGAAGATTAAATTATTTAAAATAAATTTATTCTTCTGCTATTTCGCATGGCAATTCAAAGCGATTGCGAAAAATTCCATCCCCTCACCCAAGAAATTAAGATTTAGGAAGGAAAAAAAATTATGAAATTGATGAAACATAGTCTTAGAGTAAATATATTTTCACAAACAGACATAAAAGACATGACAGATCTATAGAAGTGCTTTACACGTATCAACATAGTAAAATTAAAAAAAGTAAAATCCATGTAAAAATAATATAAAAGCAATATTAAAATTAAAAATTATTGTTGGTCCCAAATATCATAAATCTACATTAAGTTAATGTATGAATGAATGTTCCGTGACAGTTGATTCACAGTAAGGTACCTGATAGCATTTTATTGCTTCCGATATTGTCTTTTTTTACTAACATCTTCTTGTAAAATTTAGAATCTGCTGTACGAACCACTGAAGCAAAATAGCTGAGGAATTTTTAAATATTTATTTTCAATCATTTTTTATAGGATTAGCCGAAAAACTATTACCGCTAAATGTTAATTTTTTTTCTCTACTTAGTTTTCATAAAGATTGCTTTTAGCTATATAATGATAATTTATAAAAATTTCTTTTAAAAATAAGTGTTTGAGAAATAAAATAGTTAGAAGTAGATGAAAAACGGATAATTTCATCATAATTCATTTTCAAAAGCGAAAACTATTTGCAATCGAAATAAATAAAAGCAAGTGCTTGCTTAAATAATATTTAATATACCTAAAAATAAAAATAAATAAAGTAGATACATGGAATATGTGAATATACTTTGAAACATCTTGGCACTATCCACTTTTAAAATAATTAAAATTTTCATAGATATTCTTCTTAAACATTTGACATAAAATGATAATATTTTTTGTGGCATCAACAATAATTTATAATTATGTCCCCAATTAAGAATAGGAAAAAAAAAATGTTGAATGTAATAAATATAAAAACATTGCCATTCTGTGCAATTATGTGATTTGGAATAATCTCATTGCTATTCATTTCAGAACACAGCCGAGTAGAATTATTGTTGCAGTAATTTGGGTTTTTTTCAAACGTAATTTTTTTATTCCATTCTTGTCAGTAATTTTTTAGCATCATGTGTTTAATTTACAACTGCTTTGCATATCAACATTCAGTGTATATGAGTAAAATTAACTGCCGCACAGTCACTGACTACATACCACTCAGTCAACCGAGTATAAGAAATTCATAAGCATAACGAACACTCCAAGCTTCTTGTGCAGTAATTCAAGCATCTTCTGATCTGTTCTTCGCAATTAATAAGGAGAAACGTTCATGAATTGTCCGGTGGACGTCAATTTCATTTCAAGCATGCAAATTTACGACTCAAAACAAAGGATATCACGATTAAGAATTGCCTACTTAGCTGAGAAGTCAAAAACGGTGAAATTTCACCTGCGGGCTGTTCTGCCAATGGAAACTGTTCTTGTAGAATGGAACCAGAAGAGTTAAGTAGGTTTCAGAATACAGATGAGGGAAAAGAACAGTTGTTCTCAAACCGAACATTCGGTAAGTCGAGTTATTTTCATGTTCTGATTTATCTTATCTTGTTGCGATTGTGTTATCAATTTATTGAATTTTAAAGTATTTATTACATTATATGGTAATATTTATTAATTCTATATTTTTCTTTTCAACATTTTCACCGCATTATTATATTTATTTAGAATATTTAGAATAATATAATTAGAATATTTAGAATAAAATAATCATGAAACTTTCAGGTATTTTTTTCGCTTGAATTAAAAATGATTTCGAATTTACTTATAGATTTTAAATCTTTCAGGGTTTTTCAAAAAATATAACAATTTTTAATGCTTTGTTTGGTTTTTTTCCGTGCTGTATTTATTTATTTTAGTGCTTTAAGATAGAGAATAAAATTCCTATTTGAATAGATTAATTATTTTGCCAAAAAAGTGAAATATTTTTAAAAAAAGATATTCTGATATTTGATACATGCTTTCTGATAAAATTAAATCTTATTCTCAAATTCTTAAATTGGCTTTAATTTCTCTACTGGTGCTAAACTAGTTAATATAATTACACTTATTAAAATTTTTACTAATATTTATGATTAAAAATAATGACATAAATGGTTAGAAAACTTTTTAACGACAAAAAACTACTACTATAAAAGAAATTAAAATATTATTTTCTTATTACATTTCATATTTACAATATAATTTTGTTTTGTTTAATTTATTAGATATATTCAAGAAAGGTTAGTATAATTATAAAATTTTATTACTTGATTGTTGGTGATCGATGTTTGATACGAATTTTATTTCTTCAAAGTTAATATAAAAGTTTTCAAAACAAAATCATTGAATAAATAATGTGTGCATGTCCTTGCAGAATAACTTATAAATCTTCTGAAAAATGTACCTGAGATTGTAAATATTACACTCAGAAATTCGAATACATTTATTCATACGAATTGCATTCAGAATTTTTTCTGAATGCAATTGGTGAATGAATTCGGTAAATATAAATATTAAATGTGCATATATAAATATATATTTGATTTATGTCGGTTATTTCAATCTTTGGAATAAAAGATAAAGAATATATATATATTCCATTTCACAACGATATCGATAGAGTAAAAATTTGTAGAAGGAATCAGATAAATCATAGATCAAACTATTTTCCTCTTTCATGTTTGGTTTTTAAAAGTTAATAACTAAATTGTTTCTCCATATTAAAGGCTGAAAATTTTTCATTGTCTTTATTATTTCCTGTTTCAAATCATATTTAGAAGTTTTCCTTCATGCATGTAGAAGGATATGTAATAAACGCAGAAGAATATTGAATATTTATTAAAAAAATAATTACTCCCCTTAAAAATTATAAACCAAGATACTTATAAATGCGCTTCAGATTTCTTCTTTTGTCTTTTTTTTCTGTTTGCGTTTGGCATTTCATTTGACATTTGGCATTTATTTATAAAAAGTCTAAATTGATGCAATCCAAATTTTAAAATTTATTTGCCAAGTGTGAAATTATCTAAAATATTGTACTCAGTTATGCACAAAGTATTTTTAGAAAATGGCAATTTTACTTAATTTAAATAATATTTATTATAAAAGTATTAGTTCTACTATTTAAATAAAATTTTCGCTTGATTTTAGTTCTAAAAATTGTAAAAACAATGCTTATTTGTAACAATTACATTTTAACTTTTTAAAAAATCATCTATATTATTTTTATTATTATTTAAAAATAATTTATTCATTATACTTTTAAGTGGATATTGTGACGTTATATAATAAAGAAAATTCAAATTAAAAGCTTTATTAAGCTTAAGCGCTTATATTTTTTACATTTTTGTAATTATGATTGTAAAAATAAAACAGTCTTGTAACACAATCGCATATCTTTTACCCATAACATAAAATATTAATTAAATTATAAAAATAATTAAACGTTATAAAAATTATTATGAATATTAAATTATTATAAAAATTATTAATTTTTTCAGCAGTTTTGAGGAAGAGTGTTCTATAATGCTATTTTTCATAAGAAAATAACCTTATTCATTGCTCAGTAAAGTAAAGAAATATTTTTAAAAACTATGAATGATTAATATTAATTAAATTTATTATAATATGTCATCGCACAAATTATATTTCATTCCTTTCGAAATAATAGATTCGATTTAGTTGTACTTTCTAAGATTGAAACTTATTTGTTTTTGTTTCAAGTTTATAGAAGGGATAATAATAAAAAATTATAAATGACAATATTACTACTTTTATTAATTATATTAAAAATATTGTTGTCATTTCAATCAATATGTAACAGTTTAATTAAAATTCGAACAATACAATTTTTTAACGATTTAATTAATTTCGACTTTTATATATGTGGAAATGGTGATATTTTCCTTTCAATTCTTTTCTGATATTATAAAACGCTGCACCATTTTGTGTTTTTAACGACAATGTAAATCATAAATATTATCAAAATTAAAAATATATTAACAAATTAAATTTAGATTCCATATGGAAAAGGCTGTCTAATATTAAAAAATTGATTATTCTTCAAAAATTGATTATGAAATTCTGTATTAATTATACTAAGTAATACATTCAATATATTCAATACCACAAAGTATAAAATAATAAAAAGTTAAAACTACACTTCTATTAAATTAATAAAAACCAGAAGGTAATTCCTTTATAAAATAATCTGAATTTATGAAAAATTAAACTATGAATGCTACTGAATTTCCAATTTACTTGCAGCAATTACGGAAATCAGTATCTCGCACTTTTGAAATTTTGTAATTGCATCCATTTTTTGGATAAATAAAATTTCTATTTTTCAGTATTTCTATGAAAATTTTTATCGAAATTCTGGAGATAGAAACTAAAATCGAAAGAATGAGTTGCTTGTTTACAATATGATGCAAACCACAACGAAGAAAATAATTATACATTAAGAATTATTATTTCGTAAATTAAATCACAATCTGTTAATTATGAAATTTTAATTTCTAAGGTAATAAATTTGTACTTTTAAAAAAATTCTTTTTAATGATAGGAAATAAATATTAGTATAAATATGAAATTAATCATTGTTTCACAATTCATGAATAAAATTAAAAATTGTCATGGAAATGTTTTTATAGTTTCAGAGTTCATAATTGAATAATGCAAAATTTGGAAACCGAAATTTTGGAGAAATTTCGGTATGAAATTTTAATTAATTGAAAAATATTTCCAGTATTTAATAAAAATTTTAAATAGAGGAATGTATTGTGGGGGTTTGAACGCAACTAGTTGATTGAATGCTAATCAACTAGCGGTGAGCTTACTAGATTTATTAGGATGAATTCTAATGTTTATATCAATATAAATTAAGATTTCTTTAGAAAATAAAGGCCTTTGAGATTTAATTGGTAAAAACTGGATCTGCTTTTTATGAAGTCATCATTCATTTTGCAGGGTAGGGGGAAAAACATCATTTATTTTATATAAATATTTTGAAAATATATTTGGATTGATTAATGTGAATTTAACTTCAATATATTTTTTTTTTCAAAATATACAATTTTTTAATTTGCAATTTAAATTCGCGCCAATGATAATAGTTCATTTTTTGTCAAATTACTCTGTTCTTGTATAGCTTGAAATAATTTTTCTTGTATTTTAAACCATTGATCAATCTCTATCATTCAAGCTGTTATATTCCGTTTTCGTAATGTTAAATACTGTTTTTGGAGATGCATTCATTAATGAAATATTAATGCAAATTAAAAGAAAAATTGGCAATTACTTCAGTGTTTTTCTTTAATTTGAAGTCGAACGAAATTTATATTGTATTGAAAATCATTCCGCATTTTATTACGTTTAAAAATGGTAAAAATTCAGATTTAACAGAAAATGTTCAGAATATATCGACTTCCGACTAATAAATTATTGCATCAGTGTATTTGATCAGTTGTATTGAGAATAAATGAAAGTATATAATCTTTTAGGTCAATTTACTAAAAGATACTGTTGCTTTCTTAAAAATTATGATTGTGTTTTTTTTATTTACTTGAAGCATTCTTCTTTCACTCATACCTTGTAAATATCTGTGAATTCTTGTGTTTTTTTCAGATGATTTTGTTTTTGGTTGTTTTAATGGACTTGTTCACTAGGCATAGATGGAATCACCTGCCTTTCCAACAAAAACAACAAAAAACGGAAGATAAATAATTCATAATTCGTTTCTTTTCCTACGTTTATCTAATATGAGAGAAAAACTGTTTATTTATAAAATAAATGGATAGTGACTCATTGAAACAATGCTTAAGGTTTGTTAACATTATTGAAAATTGATATAAGGATGAATAAATTATTCTAGTTATGTCATATGAACTATCTTGAATCTTCGATCAGTTGGCTTTTTTCAAGATACATTATATTTATTTTATTAGGTCAATTGGCAGGAATCATTGGCTATTTTGAAGAATTAAAAAAATTAAGTATTTTTTAAAGTTATTTTATTATTATTGAAATAAATTTGCGATAATAAAGACACAATAGTTTACAACTTTGAACCTAATGTCATTTTACAATATACTAAGAAGAAATTAGAATTATCATTATTATTATTTTGTATTCTGAAATCCTCAATATTCCTTTTGCATTGCATATTATATATATGAATTCGAAGGTTAAGATAACAAATTTATATATTTAAAATAATTAAGAAATAAATCAGTCCTTCGGCTCTAACAACTTAATTTAACAATTTAATAATTTTTTTTTTTTTTACATATGAAAACTGATGACCTTTAGATATGTCATCAATGGTCATCTTTTTCCCACCATTCTTCAGTTTCGGAAGGAATCTCAAAAACTACTTCACTTTACATTGATGTCTGGGCAAAAAGCTATAGAATCCGCCAACCGTATACTGATTTCGTCAATTTTAATTTCGTATAAAAATTTATGCACCTTAGATGCATCATTTATGGTTACTTATTTGCAATCGCTCTCCATTTTCGAAAGATATCGATATTGCAACATATAACTTCGACAAGGCCTTCAACCTCAGAAACAAAACAGAGTTTAAGATTTTATTCGTTAATTAATTTCATCTATTAATTAATTCACAATCATAACCAACCAATTATAATTATATTTATAGTGGAAGTATAATTAAAAATACTTTCTTTGATTTTTTAAAGATGTACTTCAAATGTTGATTGGTATGACTAAATTAACACTATTAATATGAGGAATGAAAGCTGATTGTCAAAAATTTTTAAAGAAAAAAATTTTAATTTCAAATTTTGACTGAATTACATCATTTTGAAATGATAACTTTATTTGTATTAATATTCCCTTTTAAAGCTACAAGAGGGTTTTCTAGGATGGTTGGATTATTGTTGATTCGTGGGCATATAACAAGTATGACATTAAGGTGGAAACGCCCTTTTGCCTTTAAAATTTTCTCATCATATGAGTGGTTGGATTTCTGATCACGATTCTTTAATGTGCTTCAATCTCGCGGACATTATGAATCTAACCAGTGACTTTACAATTAGGTCATTGTGTTCCCGATTAGAAATGATAGCAGCTTCGTTTTCGTTGCTTCGTTACAGATTTTTGTCTAATTTTGCTTGCTACAATTATAAGTGAAAACAATTTTTCATGACATTATAAATATTCAAGATGGGCAATGTCACGAGATTTTTCATTTCCTCAAGAGCTGCATGGCCTCGTAACAAAGCATTGGCTTTGGGACAGATGGGTGGTGAACCTCATTTTTCGTGTTGACTGATCGTTTAGACTTATCGGCATTAAATCCGTTAAAGGTCAAATATTCTCTTTTAGGTCAAAATGAAATTTTAATTGAGGGTGATGTGGATTAAATAAATATCATTCAAAATTACAAGGTACAACTCAGAGTATTGCTGATAAGGATTCTAAATAAGATTTAAATTTAAGGTGTACGTACACACTAGAAATATTTTAAAATTTTAACTTTAAAAATCCTGTTTTTTCACAATAGGTCATTCATTAATATATGTTTAAACTCATTTCAGTGAGAAAGCCATATTACACTAATTATTAATTAATTAAGTAATATTTAATGAGATAATTAGCATATTTTTTGAAGCATTATATCTTAAATTCTAATTTGTACAGACACACAATTCTAATTGGAAATTATGCCTAGTATTAGTCTTCATGTTGTCTGCCTCCATCAAGTTATAAATATATATATATATATATATTTTTTACCAATTTTTTCATCAACAATGAATAGAAAAAGCGAGATTTTTTCTGTAATTTTAAATTTTAAATAGCTATTAAAAATTTATTTCTATAAATATAACTTTGATTGAGGCACAAAACATCCACTGTTTCATACAGATTATTTTGATATATAAATAATTGTATTTGGTTGATATCTTGTTGAGTTATGATTGTTTGAATGAAGCAACATAGTAGAAAAATATCATTCTTCATAAAATGAGTTTAAAAAAAAAGCGAAAATAGAGTTTTTAGTGTAAGTACATCAAGAAAAATAATTATAACTAGAGAAATATTCCATATATTGACAACATCTTTGTATCGTTTGAAAGATAAAGGACCAGAGAACATTTTGAAGCAATAAAATTTTTTTCGATATTTTGAACGATTTTCGAAGTTTCAAGTATGTACGTAGACCTTAAGTAATTCAACTCATTTTAAGAGATTTATTCATTAAATACGTATTAAATACACATTACCTTATTTAATTTTAAAAGTATTGTTTTTTTTTCAGTGTACACTTTTTATAAATAATTTTATTTTACTTTAAATTTATAACAGTAAAAGAGTTCGAAAATGGCTTTTTATGACACAAGAGCCAAAATTGGATATTCTGTACCAAATAAACGATAAAGATATGAGGAATATATGGCCAGTAAATGATAAGTTGCTGAACGAATTTTTCTCTCTAAAATGCAAAATTTATGAGAAACTGCAGAGCAATTTTTGTGATTCTGAAAATATTTAATATTCGTTTATTTGACATTCGTTAATCAAAATACGCAACAAGCATTGCGCAAAAATATTTCATGTATCTTTCAGCCTAGCGATTTTTAGTGCAGTATACGCACTCACAAAATATAGGCATGCGATTTTCAGCTTAGAAAGAACTTTCTCAACGACTTTTCTTGGAAAAGTTATTCTTGACATATCTCTTGAAATCTCTTGAATTGTATTTTACTATATAATTTCATATGTTATTTTTGTTCTTTAAAATTTCGCTCAAGCCATAAGCAATCTCATAATTTATATTCTGATATTGATAGATATTTATGCATAGAAAAGTAGACAAATTGTAAAAACTTCGTGTGCATATTTTAACACAACACTTAAGTCGTAAAACAGGAGTAATAAAGTAACGTGTTTGTGAAGAGGGGAAAAACAGAAAAAAAAAAAAAGAAAAAGAAAGGACTAGATTTTTCCATTAAAGGAAAGTTCTTTTCAATAAGGCAATAAAGTTTATGCAGAAGAAAGGGCACCTGAAACATTCTGACGCCTGAAATACGCCTAAAATATTCGTTCATAAAAATACGCAACAAGCATTGCGCAAAAATATTTCATATATCTTTCAGGCGCGCGATTTTTAGTGCAGTATACGCACTCACAAAATACAGGCAAGCGAGTTTCAGCTTAGTAGAACTTCCTCAGCGACTTTTCTTGAAAAAGTTATTCTTTCCAAATCTCTTGAAATATCTTGAATTATATTTTACTATATAATTTCATATGTTATTTTTATTCTTTAAAATTTCTCTCAAACCATAAGCAATCTCATAATTTATATTCTGACATTGATAGATATTTATGCATAGAGAAGTAGACAAATAGAAACCACACTGCGTATGTATATTTTAATACAACACTTAAGTCGTAAAACAGGAGTAATAAAGTAATGTGTCTGTAAAGAGAGGGAAAAACAGAAAAAAAGAAAGGACTAGATTTCTCCATTAAAGAAAGGTTCTTTTCAGTAAGGCAATAAAATTTATGCATAAGAAATGGCGCCTGAAACATTCCATTGTATGTCAGTCTCGTAAGATGGGAAGAACAAGGTTGTGGCAATGAAATAGGAAAACAGATCAGTGAGTTACTACTTGCGAGAAAAGGCTTGCAGTACGCTAAATTAGTCTAAGTGGTCATGAAAACATGTAACCTGTCAGAGTTCACTGTCATGAAACGAAACAAAGAAATAATAGGAATATTTTCTTGCCTAGAAAACATGGAAAATTCGAAATATTACGTCATTGGAGAAATTTAGTTGTTTTCATCTTTCCAATAAAAAAGAGAAAGGAGAAACAATTCCAAGATCTTTCGCAATCAAATCTAAAAAAAATTCCGAATTTTTATTGGAAGAAAATATTTATATCTCATGAATACAAACGATTTTTGAAATTTGGTTTACAGAAAGATAAAAATGAATAATAGAACAAGAAAAGATAGAAATTTATTGTAAATATTTAAAATTGAAATAATTTAATTAAATGAATCTGTGATAAAGAATTCAATATTTATTTCTTAGATATTCAGAGACTTTTTAATATATTTTCATATTTAATTTTATTTGATTTATAACTAGTTTTTTTTTCATAAATACAGAGCTAAAAATTTGAAAATAAATAAAAGTTTCTTTTGAGGTGTTACAATGTCAGCTATTTTTGCAAGAAAATTGGAAATTAGTTTAGTAATTATTTGTATATCTATAAGGTACAAAATTTTCTATATATACTAAACTGCTTATCACAAAATCGTGTTGATACAAGGCTTTATTCTTGTATCTTTTCTTTCAAATAGAAAATAATCCATGTGTTGAATTTTACGATTTAATATTTCTTAAAAAGAAAATTACTTTAACATGAAAGGAATTTTTTAATTAGGAAGGAAAGATGTATGACTTTTCAGGCAATAGAATCTATGTTCTATATAGCAATGAAATAATTTTCAGTGGTATAAATTTATTTTTTTAAAAATGAACGTCGCTATATTTTTTTTTTTTCAAAAAACAACCTTATTATTTTATGTTATGGAAACTGTACAGCTTGTAATGAAGAATATATATGAGATTATTTTTAAATTTATAAAAAATGAAATATAATATTTTGATTTTTAAAACTATTTCATAATTTTCACTGAATATCTAAATTTTAAAGATGTTTCAGATTATTCTTGAGTCGAAAGCTTTAATTTCAAGTCTTGTTTGAATTGAAATTCTGTGTGATATAGTATATGGGAGATTATGATGGAATCCCAAAACGACAGAATTTGTAGCTTATTATAGGATGCTAAAGATTATCTTTTTCTTCCACTTTTAAGAATTTACTTAGAAGATTTTTATTAGTTGTAATAATATTAAAAAAAGATTAAAAGAAACTATGGTGATTCCTTTGATTTAGAATTAGCTAATTTTGATTTAGTACTAACAATTCCTTTGATTTAGCACTTTTCGGTTAAATATTTATTAATGCTTCATCAGCCAACCCTGATGACCAACTGTATGACCGAGAATATTGTCGTATTATTTTCAATTAAATATCATGCATTATCTCTATATATGATATTATTTAGAATAGAATATTATTTGTATTATTTTCAATTAAATATCAAGCATTATCTCTATATATGATATTATTTAGAATAGAATATTATTTATATTATTTTCAATTAAATATCATGCTTTATCTCTCTATATTTAATATTATTTATAATAGAATATTATTTGTATTATTTTCAGTTAAATCTCATGCATTATCTAATGTCCAATAGAAAATATTTTAAGTATCAATCTGTAACAAATATCAAAGATGCATTATTTTAATAGTCTTACATATGTTCTCTTCATTGTGTACATGAGCCATCCTAATGGAGTCAAGTTCAATGATATCACATTGCTATTAAAAATGTTACCTTTAAGATAAACTGTGTTCTAATTTTCACATAATTGTAATTTCACTTGTTTATTTCTCAAGAAAATTACACAGATATTAAACAGAATCATTCTTTCTTAACTTCCAACAACGAGAGAAAATCACAGTAAAATATTTGATGAAACAATAAAAATGGTTTAAATTTCAGGCTTATTGTAATTTATTGCTGGAAATTAGTAAAAAAGAAATAATTTTAAGAAATAGCCAAAATTCAAATAGCTTTTGAATTGGTATCATTAAAAAGACAATTTTTTAAATTTCGAAAAGGTGAATTTTATTTTTGTGCAAAATTCAACTAAATATTTAGTTAATTAAAATTCTGATAAATTTTTTAAAAACTTCTTTCCTAAAGGCACATTTCCACTCTTAAAAGTAAATATTTGGCAAGGTTGATCGCTGTCGCACGCACGCACGTGCGAACACGTCTTTTTTATTAGTCGAGATTGTATGTACCTTCTACAAAAGGCATTAGATTTATGCTGCAAATGGATAGCATAATTTTAATTCAAAATAAATAAAATCATTCATGATTTTTTTCATGTTATTTATAAACCATATTGCATTCTTAACATAAAACTCGTAACCAAATAAAGCTCCACATTTTTTCCAAGAAAATATTCCTCAAAAATGAGTAACTTCCTCTCTATATTATTTTTTGAGACTTCCTCTCCCAATTATTGTTTGAAAGTTATTACTCTGATTTCAAAACATCATTAGTTTCTCCTGGAAAATTTATTACTGGACTTACAATTCTCCACCTTTTGGTTTTAGGCTGCGTCAACTGTTGATGGATGGGTAAAAGAGGCCCACCGAAAGGGATGGCAGTTGTAATTAACTTGACTGAGGGACAAAGAATGTTATAGATTGCTTCAAAATTGCATTTGTGGGTCCGGTTTTCGCAAAAGTGAAACACAATATTAAGTTGGGAAACTTTGTTAATTCAGATTTTATGAATCCTTTCTTTTCTTTGGTTTCTTGAATTTCCTATTAACATTATGTTTAAATATTATTTATAATTCAGATTTATTTTGGTTAATTCGAAGTTGAAACTAAGACTAGTCAAAAGTTGTTTTTAGTTTTCATTAGATAAGTATCTAATGAAAGTAAACTGTACTTTGAATCCTTTATTTAAGATCCTTGGTTATTTCAAGGAACAACTGTTTTCTTTCCTTTTTAAAAGCTTTTAACATACTGGGCGTGAATTCCATAATTAATTTTGAGTTTCTTTGAACATTTGCTATATTCGAAGTATTTATATAGATTGTTTATTAAGGTTAGGGTTCATTGGAGTAATTGACAAAGAATTTTGTAGAATTTTCATTTTCTTCGATTTAAAGTAATCACATGAGATTGTAAATAGATCTACAATTTTTGTGAGTGCATAATCAAGTTCTGGTGAGTTAATAAAATGCCTTTTTTTCAAATAAATTTATTATTTAACCAGTCTCAGTTACAGCAACATTCATAATTGCCCTGGCATTTTTCCAATTACCTCAGAAACTATTATATAATTGGTAGCACGTGTTTTGGCTTTTGATCATATTAATAAAAGGATATAAAGACAAATGCTAAAGATATAATGCTTATTGCCTTGTAATTCATTTTACAGTAGGTTTTCATATATCCTAAAATACTGTTTGCTTAATATTTTTCTATAAAAGTATATTTTATATAATGAAATATCTCGTATAAACTACTTTGCTCTACTACTTTGAAGGATTAAATTATTCCATTTGGAATAATTTAATCCTTCTATGCCCAATTTTGTTGGAAAAAGTCGATTAATGAATCATAATAAAAGCAGCAATAATTGAATATTATGAGACTCGAGAAGCAAACGTTTGATATGGAGAGATGCACTTTAAAATGAATAAAGACTTTTTCAGTTTAGAACAGAGGTTCCCAAACTTTTTTTCTCGTGGACCACTTTCAAAGTTTTATTATTTTCGCTAGACCCCCTACTGCTACATTTCTACTGTATTCCCAAAACTCCTAAAAAATATCACCCTAAATTGGGGGTGTTAAGAAGGAAAAAAATTAGCACATTTTCTTGTGTCCTATTTATTAAACTATTATTATAAAACTATCATTAATAACTATTATTATAAAACTATGTCCTATTATTAAACACCTGTACTATTATCTATTGTTCTATTCAATTCTGTGTTTGAACTGAGTTTCGAATATTTTTGAGTACCTACCTAGTGAATGATGCTACCTGCCTACGTTGATAGGTAAATCCAAGCCAAAATTTTTGTTCTTTATTATGAAAACCAGAAAATTTTTCGTGGACCCCCACTTACAACTTGTGAACCCCTGTTTTCTTTTCGCGTCCACGTGGACCCCCGTGTGGTCTCCTATGGACCCCTGGAGAACCTATGGTTTAGAAGAAGAAGGAAAAGGTCCAATTTCAAATAGAACTTTCACCCTGATATTCAATCAATTTTTTTTTTTTTATATTTACGCAACAGTCTTAAAATCTGGTACAATAACTTTTATTTGATTCTCAGAAATTCGAAATTATCATTAATCAATAAAATAAATTTTGATTTTCTCAATTCGATGTTCTTCAAAATTATTACATTCAATTGATCTCCTCGATTCCATCCATATTTCAGACTTACAAGTAATAGTTCTACATTTTGGGTGCTTTCAACATAATTGATCAAAAATAAGCATTTCTTGAAAAATGAATCATTGTTGATTCGAGTAAAGTTATTTCCTCCATATGTATGAGTCTCCATTTCTTATTGAAAAGAATCGGAATCATCATTTTTAAATTCCTCCTTCAACGTCGTGTTTCCATCATCCATACCCTCCACGTCTGTCACTATATTTTCTTCTATACTTGGTGTTAAATAACATGAAAGCTTTACTAACACTAAACTAAAAAGCATGAAAAGTAGTGAATATGTAGATTGCATGGTAGATTCCTTTAAAATGTCTGTTGCTAATTAGATATGATTAATGACAGGACTTGATGCTACCGTTTCTATTGAATTAATATCACTTTCTAATATATAGGGTGTTCATTAATTATTGTTGGGGTTTCCGTACCTCATAACTTTCGAATAAAAAATATTACGCAAAAACCGATTACGTATTCGTAAATTACAACTAAAAGAATTTTATTAATGATATTAAAGTGTAAAGCTTGCACAATTTGCACTTTGTAGGCATTCAGCTGAAGGCGATTATGCATTCGTAAATTCGCTGAACAAATTTTGACTCGAATTGAGGATGATGAAAATTACCTTCGGAAATGGTTCTTCAGTGACGAATCCACTTTTCATGTGTCAGAAAAAGTGAATAAACATAACTGTAGAGTATGGGGCTCGGAGAACCCGCACAATTATCAAAAGTCAAAATCTGTTCAGCGAATTTACGAATACATAATCACCTTCCGCTGAATGCCTACAAAGTGCAAATTGTGCAAGCTTTACACTTTAATATCATTAATAAAATTCTTTTAGTTGTAATTTACGAATACGTAATCGGTTTTTGCGTAATATTTTTTATTCGAAAGTTATGAGGTACGGAAACCCCGACAATAATTAATGAACACCCTATATAATAATTATTCCAAATGCCTGGAAAATAAAGTTTTTTTTTTTTTTTTTTTTAACATTTAAAGCCTTTTCTTAAGTGCCCCTTGCTGAAAATTGTCAAGAATCATTGTGAGCATTATTCTGTTCCTCAGTTGAAAATCCAAATCAAAATCGTCTAAACGGAGAGTCCTGAATCGAATGTCCTACCAAGCAGCTATCTAAGAGCAACCGGGTTGGTGGAGGCCATAGGCAGTTCGAGAAAAAATATGTTGTTAGGCCAATTATCAAATAAATAAATTCGTAAAAAATATGTATTCTATAAGCTTTCTAATAATAAAATCTGATTCATGTTTTAGATGTGTTTTTTCCAACCGATTTAAACCAAGAACACAACTATAGTCACAAAATCTCACTCCAAATTTCATAAATTTAAATCGTTGCGTTTTTTAGTTACCGCATTTATATGCTTTTGAAAGTTCAGAAGTATCTAATTCATAAGCGTTTTTCAGTTATTGTGTCCGGAGACAAATATAATTTCCAAAATGGGTTTTTAAGATGTGAGAGGCCTAGAATATGTTGGTGAAAATTTCGATACAGAATTTTTTTGACGTGTACAATACTTTCTTTATATTTCGTATACGAGAAAGTGAAAAAAAATTAACGTAAATCCTTAACAAATTGATTAATTTAAAAAGATATTGAAATGGGAAACTAAATTGATTATTTTATTATAAGAGAAAAGGGAATCCATAATGTGCAGTGCTTAGGGACATACAATAACTAAAGCCACCACTGAATGAGATAAATATATAACGAAGGTATGAATAAAATCTTTTAAATATATTTTGATTGATTTCTAACTAATTGAGTCTTTTCCTTGCCTTTTATCTATTAAGTAAAGTAAATTAGAATAGATTAAAAGATAATTAGAATAGATTTTATACAAAATATTTCATCAATAGAAAGCGTTTTTAATTTAAATAACAAGATAACTTACAGTGAACCTTGACTGATTTCAATTTTGTTTTGGCATTGATCATGATACTACTCATTATTCTAATTTTATTGCTTCTTATATTCAACTAGTTGTATTACTTGTCAGTTCTTCTTTGAAACGTATAATTATGGTCAAGTTGACGTTCGTAAAGCAGAAGACTGAAATGTCACAGCTTTAAACCAGTACTTATGATTGTTTTCTCATGTCCGTCTTGTCAATCAAGATCAATGTAGCGTAAAAAGAATTTGCAAGCAGTTGTCAAACACGGCACAATGAATGAAGATTTTTAAAATACATTTTTTTGGTAAATGAAACTGAACAAATTCTTGATTTCAATCTGTGCAAATAAAAGCGAAATTTGGATATAGTGTGGGCGCTACAGAAATCCGCAATTCTGAATAAATTTCTTTTTTCAAATTTTGATTACGAAATGTTGCAAATATTTTTTAATTTATTAAAAGCTTTCCTTGCATATGATAATTGAAATAAGCAAATTTGGTTTTTCAGCAACAAAAACTGAAGATCCTAATCGGTACATTTCAATCATCATAAAGGCTCTTAACATTCATTAAATTGTAACTTCTAATACTTAGAAGTTACGGTTAACAGATAACAGAAATTTCAATGATTAGAGATGAATTTTCATATAGTGCGTATTAAAAAGAATTTTTTTGGAGTAACACATTTGGAAGAAGAAATTGATTGGTGATTAAGATAAAGCTAGTACCAAAAATTTGTTCCATCTGTAATAAAATAAGCCAGCGAAATCTGTAACGCGAGACGAAGTTTAAAAATATTCTTGATCCTATTATTGGACGCGCAAATCTCAACTTCTATCTTAGAAAAGTAACCCAGAGAGTTTATAATTAAAGTTTGTAGCACCCCTTTTCCCCGTTGAGCAGAAAGAGCCCCCTTGTGGCGCTTTATAGAAGCCCCTTGTGGCGTTTACAGACAAACAGTAAAACGGTAGACCTGTATCCTGAGGTCAACATTTCCCATGCACAACCCTTCGGCTGGAACCTGTGGAATCCCTCCACCATACTGTTTTCTTTAACCTAATTGTCTATGTGTGTTTGTAAATTTTGTAGTGTAGCTGTGTTTGTGTAGATTAAAAATATTATATTTAAAACCGGGCAGTTGCTTAGAAAATCACAACACACTGACTATAAGTTATTTTTATATTTAAACTTAACTTGTTATGTCTCAAGCGATTGATTTATGGATATGTGAATAAAGTAAACTTAAAGTTAAATAAAGTTAGTTAAAATTAACCTGAAATTTATTATTATTTTAATGTGTTATTATTTTTGTTGATGTGTTTTATATTTATTTGTTGATTCATTGTATTTTTCTCTTCATGGATCTGTTAGAGCTATTGCTAATATTTTTTTCACAAGATTTTTTTTTTAAATTTTGTATTTTTCATTGAATTTTTTTTTTCTGTTTGACAATTACTATTTTTTTCAATCCAATTTTAGTGATTACTTTTGATTTGAATGCTAGTAGTATTTAATTGATGGAATTCCAGGTCTTTATTATTTAATTTTAATATTACTATATATATATTTTTTTTATCTAAAGTGCCTGATAAATTACATATATTTCTAAAGCATTTTGTAATTGCTCGTCTGATTTTCTACTACAACTTTCGTTAGTTGATCTGTGACAATAAGATCTGAGATATTATTAGCAAAATATCCGTGCATCTAGACGAGAATCTATCTTCTAGAGAGTTCATAATTTTTAATAGTACAAGAGAATATGTTCTATGATCTCTAGAACATGAATAAATTCTAGAGAACATTGAACAGTTTGAAATTATACTTTTAGAGCAAACTTCTGGAATACGATTAATAATTTCGATATGTAAAATAAATATTTCTTGATTAAATAAAATAAGTTTAAATATTAAATGAAATAATAATTATTAAATTAAATTTGTATTTAATTATTTTTAATATAGTTTCAAATAATATTATACAAAAATAAAGTATTCCCATATTGTATATTAACTCAAGCCCGTCACTTCTAATAAAGACATTAAAGATATTTCAAACCATTTTATTTGTTTCCAAGTTACTACTTGCAATCTTCAGTTCTGCATTTCCATGTATATAGAAGGGTCTTTTATTTCATTTTTATTTTTTTGGTGTAGTGGGAATGGCAACACTATAAATAATTTTATTATGAATACAATGAAAATAAAAATGAACTCTAAATAATCTACTTTTATATAAAATTGAATATCTTTTTGTATTGCATGATTGTCATTTAAAGATTATTACTGTGTAACTTTATTAATTAGTTACATAATTTTTTTTAAAAAAACTGAATGTGTTACATAACAAAAATAAATAAATAAAAGTTTACTTTCGAAAGATAAATATAACAAGTTTTAATCTCAGCATATTACCAAACTAAAATCAGAAAACAAAATATTTTATCCCTAGCTATACCAGTTTGTAACAAAATATTTTACAGCAGCTGTATTTTGTTTCAAACGATATTTTCTGTTACACATTAAAGAATTGCTACAATCATTCTTTGATCGCAGAATTATATAAAAATAACACAAAAATAAATAATGCTTAAAATTGAATCTATTCATGCAAGAAATTTTGTCATTGGTCCATGACAATTTTAGTTTAGAATATGTTATACATTTCAAATGTAATAAGAATGTGATGTCGCAGAACAGTGGAGATGAAATGAGAGGCAAAACGCGCGACTATGAGTCACGTTTATCGAATTCAGCCTTCTGCTTGTTCTTGTTTATTACAATTTTGTACATTATAAAAGCTTTCTTACCAGTTTGCATATTGAAACATTTCTTCTTTGCAACTTTTAAAATGATTTAATGACCCAAAGTAGATTTCGAATTATACATTTAATTTGTTTTACTTTTAGAAACAAATAAAAATCGCTTTGATTTTACATCAAAATTAAATTAAAACATTTTTATAATAAAATAATAAATTTCTTTGTTTTGCATTTATCCATACTAAAAACAAATTTTGTTGGAGATATTTTTTTTTTACTGGTTATAAAGATGTTTTTATTATTCGATACTTTAAATTCAACTATTCGAATTAAAATTCGTGGCTTTATTTAATAATTTCCCTCTGAATTTTTTACAATTTGAATAGACATAAACACAAAATGCGTTAATAAATAAACTTTTAAAATAAATTTTAAAAAATAAACGTTTGTTCCATATGCTTATAAAGATTTGCTATTCTTTTAACTTTTTCCTAGCTTTTCAAAAGTTCAAAACTAGCTTTACTTTTACCTCCATTACAAATAGAAATAAAGTCTCTTTGTTTATCTGTAATAAAATTTCTTATTAAGTAAACAATTTCATATTGCTCTCGTTAAAAATCTTATCTTGAAAATGTACTGTATTTAATTGAGCTAAAAGCATTCTTTTAAACGTTCAGATATCTAAACATACTAAATTTTTTATGCTATGACTTGCCTGATAAAAAGATGTATTGATCATTCAGCTATGAAATTAATTAGGTTAAAGAATCGAGTTACGTTATAGAGATTAACGATAAAAAACTAGATAAATAATAATAAAAAACAAAAACAAAAAAACATTTCACTTTACTAGGTATTTATTTATTATTTTTTTTAATGCTTTGAAACCAAAAAAGTTTTTTTCTTTCCGTGCTTTCTCAACATTACTTTAAATATTTGTCCAGCAAATATCTTACTGAGAATGTTTTGTTCTTTTCACAAAATATGCTATATTCATTCAACTTTCCCTCAGATTTTCCTTTTCAAGATTTCTTCTAAGTAAACTGTGCCAACGCCAAAACAAATACTTATGGATTTAAAACATGATTTTTCACGCCTGTTAGCTTCCTCTTTAACACAAATTAATCGATGAGAGATAATAAAGGTAAATAATCGATTTCGCGTTCCTCTGTGTCTGTCTTTCTCATTTCGTTTTACTTTCTCGTATTGCTCTTTATATCTAGCAAATAAAGAGCAGCTGTAAGTAAAAATAAACAAAGAAGAAATTGCAATATTAAAAGTTTTTTTATCTCCAGATTTTGAAGTCTCAATTTTTTTGACTTCTTTAAGTCTTAAAAATATAATTATAGTATTAAACTTACCTGTCTTTCTATCTGTTTCACGATAAGTTGAAAATTCAATGAGTAATAGCTATGGAATTTGACATACAGCTTTTTCACAAAATTTGCAGATTTCTGGCAAACTTTAGACGAAATATGATAATGGAGAATTTGTTCTATATCCCGTCTATATATTTTCATGATTACTACCGCTTACAAACACAAAAAGCCAGATGGTTGAAATTAATTATGTAGATTTAAAGATGATGCTCAAAATCCATACACACTTTCTCCTCTGTAGTATGAAATATACATTACATCGTATTGCATGAGAATACAGATGAAACTTTTTACCCAATTACATAATTGTTCCAAACTTTAAATCGGTATTTATGCACTAATATTATTAATAATTATGGATATTTATGCACTAATTTCTAATTAATTGCGTTCAAAAAATAATTTCCTAACCAATCAAACTACGGCTTTATTGTAATTGTATCGTCTGAATTATGTGGTTTATATTTTTTCCCAAGGTACGGAAACGCTGTGTCGGCACAATTTTTTCTTTCTAAAATTATATAAGCTCAGTATGTTTTCTCATAATCTCTTTTCCCTATTCGATTCGATACTGAAAAATAAAAAGATACAGTTTGGTCAAAGAAATCTTGAGAAAAGATAAAATTTGTGCTACTTTCTTGAACTTATGAAGAATAAAATTCATTAAAGAACTCTACGCCAGCTTTTTCATATCATATTTTCCATACACACATATTTATAGAGAAGGTTTTACGTAATTTTTTTTGAAAATTAAAAAATTGCACAATAATAAGTAGTTGAAGGTTAAGTTGCTGTATCTAAACTTCATATCGCGAATATATAAATCAATAAATATACTACCTTCCTAAAAATTCTACCAAACCATAAAAGAAACAGAAAGAGAAGAAAAAAAAACAAAAAAAACAAAGCGTTCTGCAGAAATGTGAATGAAGCGTGCTATTGAATGCGGCAAACACTGAATTTTTTTTTCTGCCTTTCCACATTTATGGTGCTCGGTTTCCAGAACTACTCGGGAAAAACCCTCACATGTCGCAATTATAATGAAATCAAAAGTCCATTTAGGAGTTTACTGTGCGTAAAATGAGTTTTTGTTTAGCAAATATTTCGTGTTGGAAAACATTCACCTTTGCACAAGGGAAACATAAATTTCAGTCGCATGTTGCAAATATGGAGAATATTTTACTTTCCAACTTCTCAAGTGTAACCATCATTTTTCTTCTATCGTATGTGAAGTATAAAAAGAGAAAATATTGTAATCGTCAAAAGAAAAAAAAAGAAAAGAAAAAAAAAACATTTAACGAGTTTCTATGGTTCAAACCTCCTTGAGTTAAAAAAAAAAAAAAAAAAAAAAAAAAAAAAAAAAAAAAATGGATTTCTGTCTTTCTGTCTCTCGGCTTGTCTGTCTGTAGACGGGGAAACATAAAGAAATGTTTGCAAAGACTAAAAATTTGATTTTTGGCCTTTACATTAAATTTGTCGACTTCTATCGAATTTATAGACGTTATTCATCCACGGAAAGTCTGGTTGTCCAAGTACAAATTAACGCGATAACTGCAAAACATAAATAGCTAGATATATAAAGTTTGGAATAAAAAGTTGGCATTTAAAATATAGATCTGCATTAAATTTTTAAGTAAATTCGTCTAGGAGTTCACTTTCTGTCTCTCTGTTCTTTCGCATTCATATAAATGCAATAATTCAAAAATGCACTCGTATGGACCGTTGAAATTTGTTAAAAGTTCAGCATTTTAAAAGTCAAATTTTGAATGATGTCCGTAAAAGTTTTGACCAACTGTTGGTCTTTACTTTTGCAGGTATGTAAACATTGTAATTCTAAAATGTGATGACTTAGATGAGTGAAGTTTGGTATGTGATCTTTTTACTAAAATTGTAATGCATTATCAAATTTTGATTTTAATAGGTAAACGTAGTAATATAAAAAAATAAATTCAATTCCTACTTAGGTCAATAAAATTTTTTTTTTATTTTGGTTATTTTTTATTAAATAATAGTTTATTAAATAAAAGTATCCAAAAATAAGTATTAAAAAAGTATTGATTTTCGCAAGAATTGAACTCGCATTCTTCATCTTCACGTGAAAAATACTGCAATCCTTGCATTTTACCGATTGACTGCTGATTTCAATTTTCATTACAAACTGCTAAAACTATTTAAAGTATTAAAAATTAAATTTTATTAATGAATTAATATTTGAAAAAAACTATGTTAACATCAAGTTTCATCCACTACAAGTTTAAAAAAATGTATTTGAACTTGAGTGGATGAATAAAAAGTATTTTATAATTGATTGAAAATTTGAATAAGATATATCAATATATATACAGGGATTGGTTTGTTTGGTTTGGTTAGTTAGATTAACGTCCCGTTGTAAAGCACCACTAGGGCTATTTTGTAATGGACCTCGTAATTTTGAACCGCGGTCAGATGACGAGGATGACACCTGAGCTGGCACCCCCCTCTCCACACCACATCACACCAGCGGGAGCACGTTTGGCATGACGGATTTAACGTGCAACAGACCCCCTTACACGACGGTTCTTCGGTGGAATCGGGTCTCGAAACTGAAACCCTACGGCTCACAAGCCACCAGGCCATCGCGGCCTATATATATAGGGAGAATGTGAACTAATACTAGGAATTGAAAAATATTATCAAAAATGCATATTTGGTTTTCATTACTATACTAGCCGCCTTTGGCGACCAGCCGGTTCGCCAATCTTAATATTCGTTAAAATTTTAATAATTAAATATTTTATGCAATTCCTACTTTAATAGATTCTTCATCAAAATATTTTAAAACTTCAAATTTTGATAGTTATATAATTCACTCATAATATTATAAAGGCCTTCGGTCATAACGTACTTTGTATCTCTAATTTTCTGTTAGCTCCCATAGAATTTATACTTTAAATTAAAGTGTAAATGATTAATATGCAATTAATATAATAATATTTTTTACTGAAACAAAATATTTTTTTGTAATATGATTACTGAAAACAGAGTCACTGAGCGTTTAAACTTAATGGGCACTAAAGAATATCTTTCTTAATTTATGTAATATTTCAAGAATTTGTCAGCAAAAGTTTCTCAAATGACCAGATCGATTAATTAACAATGTTTAATTTTAAATGCATCTAAGTACAAAATATTTATTTGTGGTATCTGGAGAATAAATATCTGAGCACTCATGGCGTTTGTGTTTTGCCCAAGATTTGCAGAGGGGGGGGGGGTAGGCAAGAGATAACACTTTTAATATAGATTAAACAAGAGTTTTGCTGGGAACTCCTACCCTTGGTTACTCCACAATTTTCCTTAGTTTGGTTTGTTTCATGCTTGTGAAGTAGAATATTATTATCATTTTTTTAAAACTTCCTTTTATACTAGAGTTCTTAACTTCGCGTAACTGAACATTCGCGTTTCAACAATAATAAATTTCAACTACAGCTGCATTTCTGGAATTTCACTATCAGATTTTTTAAATTAATTTTAATTAAATTTTGATTTCACACACGCGTCGCCATCTATCAGTGATTAGAGAAGGTAACGATTTTAAGGTTCCATAATTTTTGTAATAGTGAATTACGAAATATTCAGGATTGTATATTTACTCCTGCCCTAATAATTATTTTTAATCATTAGACATAAGCATATATTTTCAGATTCAAAATGCTCTAAATAACAATATATATATGTGTGTGTGTGTACTTCTGAAAAAATTACGTTGTCTAAATTTTTATACAGTATTTCTTGACTTTATTAATCATGTTTAATAAAATATTCTTGGCACATTAAAACTTCAAATCAGCAAGCAAATAAAAAAACTCTTCTCTTTTGTTATTAAATTTCAGGGTGTTATGTTACTATAAATTCCAATGTTTTGTATCAGGCAACGTATATTTCAAGAAAGGCCTTGAATTGATTGGCAAATATTCTTCGACGTAACCATTAAAATGGTCTGAAATCGCGTGCGCGTCTATTAAAAGGTAATATTCAAAATTTCTCTGCCCTGTCAGATTTTATGCAGTCGTAGAATACTTTTTTAAAGATATTAGTGTATCAACAATAGTTTACTCAATGTGAGTTAATAAAACCGAAAGACTTCGTAATTTTAGACTTCAAAATTTTTTCAACAAACGAAGACGTTTATAGACTTGAACAACAAAAAAATATAATTCTCTACCATAAATAGAGCATTTTCCTGATTGAAAGTATATGTCTTTCTTTCAAAGGTTAAAAATCGGAACTTTCTTAAAAATTTTGCATGAACTCTATTAGATTTAAACTTAGATCAGATAACTTAGGTAATCCATTAATATTCAGTTTACAGAAGGGTTATATTTCTTTTTTTTTTTTGTATTAAACCGTTCACTTTCCATTTTTTTTTTTTACATTGCCCAGCCAGTCAATATGTAATCTCAGACTTTTAACCAATTTTCGATTGATATATATTCTCCAATAATTTGATTTTGAAGTCAAATACTTCCATTTCAAAATATTTAGTTCTAGCCTTTTGCTTATTTTCGAGGTATTGAAATTAATTCAGTAGTAATCTTTATGTTTTGATAATTAGTAGAAGTAATCTTTATGTTTTGATAATTAGTAGAAGTAATCTTTGTGTTTTGATAATTAGTAGAAGTAATCTTTGTGTTTTGATAATTAGTAGAAGTAATCTTTATGTTTTTATAATTAGTAGAAGTAATCTTTGTGTATTGATAATTAGTAGAAGTAATCTTTATGTTTTGATAATTAGTGGAAGTAATCTTTGTGTTTTTATAATTAGTAGAAGTAATCTTTATGTTTTTATAATTAGTAGAAGTAATCTTTGTGTTTTGATAATTAGTAGAAGTGATCTTTGTATTTTGATAATTAGTAGAAGTAATCTTTATGTTTTGATAATTAGTAGAAGTAATCTTTATGTTTTTATAATTAGTAGTCTTTGTGTTTTGATAATTAGTAGAAGTAATCTTTGTGTTTTTATAATTAGTAGAAGTAATCTTTATGTTTTTATAATTAGTAGAAGTAATCTTTGTGTTTTGATAATTAGTAGAAGTAATCTTTATATTTTTATAATTAGTAGAAGTAATCTTTGTGTTTTGATAATTAGTAGAAGTAATCTTTATGTTTTGATAATTAGTAGAAGTAATCTTTGTGTTTTGATAATTAGTAGAAGTAATCTTTATGTTTTGATAATTAGTAGAAGTAATCTTTGTGTTTTGATAATTAGTAGAAGTAATCTTTGTGTTTTTATAATTAGTAGAAGTAATCTTTATGTTTTTATAATTAGTAGAAGTGATCTTTATGTTTTGATAATTAGTAGAAGTAATCTTTGTGTTTTGATAATTAGTAGAAGTAATCTTTGTGTTTTGATAATTAGTAGAAGTAATCTTTGTGTTTTGATAATTAGTAGAAGTAATCTTATGTTTTGATACTGTAGTTCAACCATTAAAAATGACTTAAACTGCAAATTGATATTTAAGAATTTTGTGATGCATTAATTAATAATCAGTCATTTCTATTTTCAGACTGACAGTCTGTCTTCAGCTCATGTGGCATTCTTCCTCCTTCCATTGTACACTACATGAAAAAGATTGGTCGCCTACGAATAAAAAGAATTATTTTCATTATTTTTTTCCTTTTCTCTTCTGCTGTGATACTTTCAAAGGTAATTACTAAAGACCCCACAAAAGATGATCCTGAGATTTTCTCTTTACCACCCGCGGAAGAACCAGTTTTCCAACTCCCCAACACACCTGTGATCGTTCCACCGTACTCTCAATGGATTGCAAAGCCTTGCAAAGAACCTCAACCGACTGTATTGGCGATTGTGCATTCGTCTCCATCTCATCTGCTGCACAGAAGAGCTATCCGTCAAACATGGGGTTCTTTTCCACCCGGTCAGAATATGACAATCAAAACAGTGTTCGTGGTTGGGAGATCCAAACTTCCCAAGATCCAACAGCGCTTGGAGAGAGAAGCAGGACAACATGGCGACATCGTGGCTTTAGAAATGATAGACTCTTACACCAACTTAACCGCCAAACACCTTGCTGGTTTGCGTTGGGGTCTGAAGAATTGTCCAAGAGTCGCTTATATCATGAAAGCAGATGATGACGCATTGATAGATGTTCGACGTGCTATAAAAGTCCTACAATCCGGTTCTTTGGGTAGAAATATGCTAGCATGTCGCATTGTTCCAGAAGGTACTAGTCCCAGACGTTCCGGAAAATGGATGGTTACTCGACAAGATTATCCATATCAGGAATATCCCGAATATTGCAGTGGCCTGGCTTATTTTGGGACAATGTCGGCAATGGCTGGAATGTATCAGGCTGCGACATCAGGCAAAATGCCTTATCTATGGATCGATGATGTGTTCCTGACGGGATTTGCTGCCACACAGGCTGGAGTCAAGAGGCTCGATATGAGTGTGTGGTTCGCTCGAACTGATCAAGATATTATAAAGTGGATGAAAAATGGCAATGGAGAACGACATTTTCCTTGGATTGTAGCTGAAATGAGTCCCCGCTATTGGCCAACGGATGCTCTTTCTCTCTGGAATCGAATTAAACAAGCAAATAATGGAATACCAGAGCTTACTACGGAATTTAATTCTTTAGAACAGAAATGAAAGACGATTAATTGTTCAGAATGAAGTAAAGGTCATTAATTTTATCACAAGAGTCATATAAATGGCGCTATAAACTACCATTTTTCTTTTATACAAGCTAAAAGTACAACCTTATTGAAACAATAGAAGAATGGAAAACATAATCTAGCGATTTTATAGAACTTGTCATAGAACTCCATTAATTCTTTAGAATGAGGTAAAAGTCATGAATTTAATCACCTGAGTGCTTTAAATTCTCATTCGTTTCCATGGGCAATTCTTTTAAACAGACCAAAAATATCTGTTCTGGAAATCATGTACATATTTTCCAAATTTTTGAATTTATCACTTAATGATGTCTTTTTTAGACATTTCTGTATCAAACCACAATAAAAGTATTTATTTTGAATTGAAACCGAATTTTGATTTGTTTTATAGCATTTAAATACATCTGGATATCCTTTTACTTTGTAATTTAAATATGAATATTTTATAACTCAGATTTTTATTTCTTGAAACTGTAAATAAAAACATGTTTAAAGCATGCAAATATATTTCTACTTTGAAATATCCAGGAGTTTAAGAATAAAAAATTCTGGTTGTCTGGAATTATATTTCCAGAAAATTTATTTTATGTATCTTGGAAACAACTTTAAAGATTTGGATCAAATTTTATATTTAGATAAGGTTTTCCTTTTATCTATATATGTGTCTTTCCTGAAAAACTTACACAAAACTTCTTTCCATAACTAACTACTCTAGCCTTTTTCTATCTACTGCCAGGCTGACAATGTTATATAGCGCTATATAGCAAATTTTTGTGGTACTTGCATTTTTACCATAGGATGGTAACCTCTGGTACCTCAAAATTTCGCGAGATGACGCTGATGGATGCGAGATGAGTTTAGATCGAAACATATTCATATGCAATCAGTATGTAATTTGCATCTTAATATTTTCTTCCGAACACGATTTCTATAACACAATTTAAAAAAAATACCGATGAGCAAAGTTTGATCTCCCAGGATATTAAAAAAAAATACAGAATTTAAAAAAAAATCAGTTCTATTAGCTAAGGTATAATATACAGGATGAACCCAAATTACTGTATGTTATACATACTTTAATTATTATGAGTACTTCCAAATATGGAAGATAGTTTACACTGCCGATTGGCATCTTGAAAACACTGTTCGTTCAGGGCGTACATCATGTATAAAATATCGGAAGCTGACATGCCCGTTCAAAATAAGTTTCTTTTAATCTGAGAAAATTACGTCATTCAATTTTTTTTTCAAAGACAATATGCTGTTTTGCCCAGTCCACACGATTAATCATTTGTTGTTTAATTAGAGGTGGCTGTTTTCTTATTTTGATAAATTTTTCATCTGAAGTTGTTAAAAGCACATTAAGCAAGTTCTACTTGAACAAGAGAGTTGTAATTCTTTTTTAATTTGTGTAAAAGATTGGTGTTGAGAAACAGCTAGATTATTTATGGCTCTTTTTGATCTATTGGATAAGAGACGGTTTTCTAGCAGATCGTTTATAAGTATATAACATAGTAGTCTGGATCTCTAAGGAAATTCATAACATTTTTTGAGTGTCTAAATCGTTATGCGATTTCTCTGGAAGACACATCTTAATCGCTGAAACTAAGATCTTACTTTGTTCTTCTTCACATAATTTTTTTCTCTTCCCATAATTGAGAAAAATATTATGATTTCATAAAAAATGCTTTTAGAAGAAAACAGAACTAACGTTAATAAATAAGTATTTGCTGTAAAAATAAGAGAAATAAAATAACACAATAAAACAACAAAGAACAGAGAATATTTTCATCAAAAGAATAATACAAATTTCAATGTCAAAACATATAAGGAAAATAAACAAAATCGTTTACGTTAATAAAATTGACATGCGCAATCGAAAGTAGTAAAGTTTAAAGTTTTTTAGTAAATTTTTTTAAAAATAAAATCGTTTGCTTTTAGTATTGAATTCTAATAAGTTAAAATCAATTGGAAAAACTATTTGCAGCATCTGATATCTGATTCAAACTATCAATATATTTAGATTGATTTAAATCACTGAGTGGCCCTATTTTTGTTTCCGACTTTCACTCCATACAAATAGTTAAAAAAATGAATAAATATAAAACATTAAAAAAATTACTAAATATTTACTAAAAAATAACTTTTTTTTTCTGCTAGATATTTAACTCCTAAAAGATTTAATATACAGGGCGTCTCAAAAACCTTGACTGCAGTTTTTTTCCTGAAATATTGATCGTAGACATAAACTGAAAATTACAAAGTTGCGTAAACAAAGGTGCAAATTGCTATGAAATCAATAAAAGTTTTCAGGGGATTAAATTTTAAAAAACACAAAATTTAAATTTTTGTACGGACACAGTACAAAAAATTCCCAATATTCCCAATGAGTAAAATGTGCCCCATCCTCTAATAAGGTCATGTATGAAATTTCAGCATTTTATCGCAAAACGTCTCAAAGATATGAAACTACATAAATGCTGACTTAAACCACTTTTCGATGCCTGGATATGAGTTCGCAAAGAGAAAAAATCATGTCGGATGTTCGCATTTTAGGGGTCGTACACAAATTAACAAAGAAAGTAATGAGTGAATAAATAAATAATAATTTTACTATTTATTGGTTCAAAAGTATTAAAAATGTGTAGAAACAATAATTTAAAGGAAAGATTACATAAGGAAAGATTACTTTAATGAAATATTACATAAGATTTTTTTACAGGTTCACTGACTATGCTATTTTTAAGTTATATTCTGTAATTCATGATATAAAATTTTAAAGTATTTTTCATGAAGCATAGATTTTAAAATTTGTATTTAAAACTAAAGATATGAAGCATATTTAATTTTCTTATGATGCCTTCCTGTTTCGCGTCATCTGCACTGAAGCTGTAAACATTTGCATTTTAAATTGTGATTGATCCTTCTTCAACTTTGCTTTAACACATCTTTGAGAATTTTCATGATAAAATTCTGAAATTTTGTGCATGACCTTATTAGAGGATGGGGCACACTTTACAAATTGGGATTTTTTTTGTACGGAGCCAGTATAAAAATTTAAATTTTTCTATTTTTTAAAATTTTACCTCCTGAAAATTTTAATCGATTTCATGACATTTTGGCATTTTTTTTTTACGCAACTTTGTAATTTACAGTATATATCTACAATCAATATTTAAGGAATAAAAGCCGCGGTCAAGGTTTTTGAGACACCCTGTATAATATTATAAAATTTAGTAAATATTGACATATTATAGCTGGATCTATCTCCACCCCCTTTACCACTGTATATGTTTATGGCAGTGTACTTGTTCAAACCAAGAGCAGCGCTAGTAGATAGGAAGAAGGAGGGGGGGGGAGATCTGTTTTGGATTTTTGCAGCTGTTCCGTGTGGAAATTTCGTTACACATTTAAAAAATGTTAACGAAACCACAGAGGAAGAATGATTAACATCCTTGATAGATTTGAAAGATAGAAATAACTTCCACAAAATAAGATGCAAAACTGCGAGGAACTTTCTCCTTCTTTCAAGCTCCAACGGAACATAAAAGAAGGCAAAAGTCGAGGGAAAAAATTGAAATTATTGCATTGAAGATTCTGGCATTTATTTGTCATACTTTGGACCAGGTTTTCGATCAGCTCTTCTACCGACTGCTGATAGAAATTTGAGATGGGTCTTAGCACTCCTCGTTAACCTGTAAGTTTTTGAAATTTCTTTCAAGGAAAGAATATGTTACAGGAACATCTAAACATTCACACAAAGAGCTATTTTAAATGCTCATCTGTTTAACTCGTTGCCTGGATTTCCATTATCTTCTATTTCTATTTGCTCCATTATCTTCTGTTTCTCGTTGCCTGGATTTCCTTTTCCTCCTTCATCGAGAATATGCCTTAGAGCCAAGTGATATTTATTATTTCCTTAAATTAAAGAGAGCATAACTTCTAGAATGTTTAGGACCTTATTAGTACAAATTGCCGAACTATATCGTTACAATACCTTTCTGACATTGGCCGGCATTCAAAATATCGAACAACATTATGGGAATATCTTGCGCTAACAGGGGAACTTGAAAGAAACATTAAGGTGCATCTCTCGTCATTGGAGGCACCGTTATTCGAAGAAGGGACCAGAAACTTGGTCGACCGATATGACAAATGCCTGAATCTTCTAGATGATAATGTTGAAAAGTAACAATGTTTGTACATAACTTTCAGAAATTATAAACATTGAACATCTAGTTAGATTTGGCTCAAACTTTGACAGGTGTCTACATCTTAATATATATAAATTACGTGTCACGTTGTTTGTCCGCGATGGACTCCTAAACTACTTTACCGATTTTAATCAAATTTGCACACCGTGTGCAGTTTGATCTAACTTAAAAGATAGGATAGCCCTTTTATTGAATTTTTAATTATAATTTTAATTATTAATTAAAAACTAAGTTTCCTGCCAAAAAAAATCTTTTCATTTTCCCCACCGCCAAATGAGTACGGCTTCAGTTTTTTCCCCAACAGTCATGAGGCTAGGCTTAAGATTTTTCGGCTGATTATTTGAAACGATTCTATTTATTTTCTTAATGTTTGATGCATTTAAAATTAAACATTGGTAATGAATCGATCTTTCAGATTCATTCTGAAGTACTTTTGAATTAAAATAAAACAGAATAAAGGAAATTACAAATTTCTAATCTGCATAGCGTTACCCCAACTGGCGTAGAAAAACATAGCGTTACCGTAACTGGCGTTGAAAATTCACGCATGCGCATTGTGTTCTGATTGTTGACAATATTATCAACGGATGATTTTTGATTTAAATTATTTTTAGGTTAGTTGCATGCTTTTGTAATTAAATTGTATTTATGTTAGTTATATATTTTTTGTATACGCTTATAGTTTTAAGCACATCGCTTTTTTAGTTTTTTTTAAACCTGTTTTCAACCGATTATTTTAAACGATTCGTTTTATTTTCTTAGTGTTTGATGCATTTAAAATTAAACATTGTTAATGAATCGTTCTGGTCATAATGAATCTGAGAATATTTCGTTGACAAATTCTTGAAATATTACATAAATTAGGAAAGATATTATTTAGTTCTCATAAAGTTTAAACGCTCAGTGACTGTTTTCAGTAATCATATTGCAAAAAAATACTTTGTTTCAGTAAAAAAAAATATTATTATATTAATTGCAGATTAATCCTTTCCACTTTAATTTATAGTATAAATTCTACGGGAACTAACAGAAAATTAGAGAGATACATATTACGTTATGACTGAAGGCGTTTATAATATTATGAGTGAATTATATGACTATCAAAATTTGAATTTTTAAAATATTTTGATGAAGGAGCTATTATTGAATATATATGAATATATTGAATTAAGAAATAGGAATTGCTTAAAATATTTAATCATTAAAATTTTAACAAACCTTAAGATTGGCGAACCGGCTGGTCGCCAAAGGCGGCTAGTTATATTATAGATGTTAAATCTGTGTACCGAATTTTATTTATCTAGCTATCTTCAGTTTGTAATTCTCGAGTTAACTTATATTTAAGCAGTCGGACAACTGGACTTTTCTGACTAGATTTGATGGAAATCTGCCCATTTGGTGTTAAGACCATATACCAAATTTCAACCGTCTAGCTCAAATTGTATTTGAGTTAGTTATCTTTGTCACAAGCATTTTCTAAAAATGCGTTTCTTGAACTCAGAGACGTCCAAAACGAGGAGATTCGTCAAAATCTCGTGTTCGAATGACGATTACTAGATTTTCTCTATACTACTTATATGAGAAAGTAAAAATGGCTTCTTAAAGGGTTAAGGGAGAGGAGGGAAGGACAGAGAATGTGATAAAGTCTAGGGGAGAGATTATTCCCGCTGGTTTTTCTTGATATATAATAATAATAAAAAAAAAACACTCTGTAATCATTTAACAGATCTTATCAGAAAACAGATAATTACAGCCATTTTAGAAAACAAAAAGTTTCCAGACAGCGAGGTTTTCATTCCACTTCTTTTCGTTTTGAAGTTCACGCAGTTTCCAATTTAGTTAACAACTGACATAACTTGTTAGATACTGTTGTTAATAATAAAAAATATTTGAAAATCGTGTGTAGGGAAACTCCCTTTTGTTGAAGAAAACACCATTATTTTTTTTTATTTTCACTCTCACTATAAAATGATGGATAACGATAAATGATTCTAATCAGTTTTAATCATAATTTTGTTCCATTCGAAATATCCGGTTTTAAAGATATAGTAAACATCGCCTTGTCCTTCATGCTTGTTTATATGTCTTTTTTTTTTTTTTTTTGCTTTTTTTTTTAATTTTTCATAAACGAAGTGTACAAAGAGAAAGTATTGCAATCACTAAAAAATTCGAATGCTAGATTTTGACGAATCTGTAACACATTCTTAGAATTATGCCTCTGAATCTGTAAACACGGCAACTCAGGAACCTTTTGAGCAATTCCATTTTCTATGAAATTTGGTATATGGATTTGGCACCAAATAATTTTGTTATTTTTTTTAACAAATTTTCAGCGAAATTAAATTGAAATAAATCTGCCTGTCTTAAACAAGATAACAACAAAACGAAACGATCTGGATAGATAAAATTTGGTACACAGATTTACTATCTAAAATATAGATCCATATGAAAATGGGACTTTCGGAATTTGGATTGTACACTCACATGCATCTAAACGCAATAATTCAAAACCGCAATGATTTAAATAAATGAAATTTGATATAAAAACGCGCCAAAACTACATATTCCATTTTCTGGTACTTGAGCCAGCTCTTAAACGCCAAAGATCGCGCGTCAGATGCAGTAAAAATGCTAGATTCACATCAAAGATCGGTCTTTCTTAATGATTGTTCGCCAATGGTACGCAATTAATACACGTGCCGGTTTTCTATATTATGCCAATAAATACAAAACTTTCATGTGTGAAAATAACAATTTGAATAACTGTGACGTTCACGGTTTTGCCCCAAATCGCAGTTTTATGTAGAAGGGGGGGGGGTTATACCTTTATTAGAGAGTATGCGAGGAAGTTTTCCGGAGACCTTCCCAATAGTTTATACTTCTAGTACTAATAAAAAAGGATATGCTACAAGTATGTCTAATCTAGAGTTGCGAAATGCGGTAAAAATATACATTACAGAATGATAATGTATACTTCCAAATATTTTTAATCCTTTCCTTCAATTTTTTCATAGAATAATATATAATAACCAACAAATGATTTTTTTTACGCTAAAAGATTCTTCTAAAATTTCAAAAAAAATTATTTTAATTATTTTTTCTACCGTATTTATTTAATTACTGCGATTTTTTTTCTCTTATTTTCATAGTTTAAAAAAATATTTTAAAGATATATTTTACAACTATGCTTTTCATTGTTGCAATGAAATTTAAATTGTTTTCACTGCTGCCCCAAATATTTTATACAGGACTATTTTGCCATTGTTAATAATTAAAGTATGAAGATTTCGTTTTTTACTTGCATTTTGAGTACACTTCTTTAAAAGATTTTATAATTTAATGATAATTAAGAATCTCCTTCTTTTCCGTCGTCTTTCTGAGATAGAAAAACACATTTTTGACCTTATGTCTGTCTCTGTGACAACGATAATTCAAAAACACTTTGAGCTAGAAGGATGAAATTTGAAAAACACATTTTTGACCTTATGTCTGTCTCTGTGACAACGATAATTCAAAAACACTTTGAGCTAGAAGGATGAAATTTGGTATGTGGTTTTTACTCCAAAATTGAAGCTTTCTATCAAGCAAATCCACTCACAAGAAGTCTGGCTGTCCAATTCCAAAGGAATACAATTATTTTAAAATATAAAAAGCTAGATGAATAATATTTGGCACTTACATTGCATATCCAAATTAGATTTTTAATCTTTAGATTGACTGTCTGTCGGTTTATATTTTCACAAGCATATAAACGTAACAACTCAAAAATGTAACGATTTAAACATATTGAATTTCTTATGTAATTTTGTAACAATTCTATATCATATTTTGGCTTAAATCGGTTGAAAAAAAAAAGCGTTTTAAATAGAAATTAGATATCCGGGTATTATTAACTGCATGCCAGGGTTACTTGTCATAACCCTATAGAGGATAGCAGTATGGATTAAACAAAAATGCTAAATTCATGCCAAAAATCAGAATTTTGTAATTGATGTTCGCTAATGCCATCGAAGGCATTAGTGGTCGTATTAATAGTTATAATTTATTCGTGGAAGGGACAATTTTAAAATTATAATTTTATTTGAGAGCATACGAGAAAATTTCGGGGAGACCATTCATGATGTGATGTTATATATGTATTATATGTTACGATGATATATGTTATGAGCAGTAAGCAAGTTTTTGGATTATTTGGAATTCAATTTTTTATCGTTTCAATTTAAATCTGGTTTAATATATATTTTCATTTTTTTTTTTTTTTTTTTATTAGAAGCCAACGAAAGACAAGTTTGTCTTCCTTAAACACAATTCAAATTATTACAACTAAAAATTTTGAGTTACTCAGATGTAAAATTCCTATATTATTTATATGTAATGATATTTTAAAATCTAATTTAAATTTAATTAATTTCTAGAGTTTTGTCTTAAATTAGCTCATATTAACTTCATTTTAAAATATTCTCTTATTCCCTGATCCCATTCCATTTTTTCTATTTAATTAATGCAACATAAGTCTGTGAAAATGCTTTATTCAGCGATTCCCACATTCCGAGAGAAGGGATAAAATACTGTCCAGCTAAGTACATTTTTTTGAAAGATCCCTATGATCCCCTTACTTGTGGTCGACACGTGATGGAAATCCGTATTAAAATCTCACCGTATATATTCGCAGGGATAAAATTTCCATTAGCTTTTCCTCATTTCGTGTTGTGCTCGTCGCTTCTGCTTGTGCAAAAAATCATGTCTCCCGGGACGAAAATAAATCGAAGTTAAAAAAACGAAAGTATCTTCGAAACTGCCTTCTGCTTCAAAAATTATATGCTTACATATTATAAATATATTCAACATCATTTGGCTCTGCGCTGATGAACCACTATCATATTCAAGGATATTCTGGTCTAATATTATCTATTTAATTAATCCTTGAGTGGTATAAATGTTCTAACACAATATTTCAGAAAGATACCGAGTGAAAATATACATAAATTCCAAATATATATATATATATATATATATATATATATATATATATATATATATATAGTTAATTAAGGTGCCCATTCTAATTATGTTCTAAGCGATTATATTTTATATATTATCTCCTATGGCCCCTCAAATTGTGTTCTAATATTTTGCATCTAAATTAGGATGTCCACAGTAATTGTTTTCAAATAGATAATTTTTTGCATAGTTAATAAGAGTGTTCACTCTAATTACGCCCTTGTTGATAATTTTTAAAGCATTAGCAATAGCAAATAATTTGAATGAGCAAATAATTACATTTCATGCTGTTTTAATCAATCATCAATGCAATTATGAAAAAAAAAAAAAATCACATTTTTCTAAGATAAAAACTGAATGAATTATGAAATTTCGAATCTTACCATTTTAAAACAACGAAGGGACGATTCAAAGAAATTAAGTTCATTCATTAGTTGATCTTCCTTGAATCCTCCGTTGAAATGGTTTAATATCGTCTGAAATAATGATCCTAGAATTCTATAATTTACTCAATTTTAATAGCAGAATTTTTTTTAATAAAGTCCAGAATATTTTACTAAATATGATTATCGAGAATTAGGAGTAGGCTGTATGAAAATTTAGGTCCTATATTTCTTGAACATCATGTTTATTGATTTAAACAACATAAAATATAATTTTTATTATGTCATTTAAAGTGTTTATCCCTCTGTATGTGTGTTTCTAATGGTTTGAAATTAGTTCTTGTATAATAAAGTCGACCTTGTTAAATTATTTATATTTTAAGATGCCATCTAGTTAAAATGAAACATGTGAAATCATGTGATCAATTTGGATGTCTAATTTGTCATGTAATTTATCCGCTACAATTAAGTATATATTATCGAAAATCGAATAGATTATTAAAATTAAAACATACAATTACATATTTCTGAAAAACGAAATTAAAATATTATTTTAAAATTGTCAAATATATTATCAAGTGAAAGTTTAAACAATTCTTAGTATAATGATACGAAACTTCGAATAGCTCTACCTATTTACAAGATTGACGTTTAAAAATTCCACTGTGCTTTAAAACAACATGTGTTAAAATAAATGCATACTGTCAAGAAGATTTGACGGAAATATGCAATCCCGTCGTCTCCTTTCTCTCACAGAACGTTTTTACATGGAAGTTTTACAAAAACATCACCTTCATTCTTTTTAAAGTTCATGTGCGATGATTTGATAAACATCAATGGAACGTGTGATGGGAACAGTACGGTTTATATCGATATGGATAAAAACGGTTTTGTCATTAGTTTTATAAATTAAATTCCGTTAAAGGAAAATTATTTGAAACTAAAATAACTGGCAACATAAAAGAATAAAGAGTTGAGACTTGGTGCGCCATCTATTGGTAGTTGTTTTAATAAAAAACGAAGAAATATTTTTTTAAAAAATATATATTAGTTGTTATTTGAATATTTTAGCATTTCGTATAACAGTTGCTGAAAGCAAACTTTTGAGAACTTTGACAACATTTTAAACTTCAACAATAATGTAGAGTGATGCTGAATAATCTTTAACCAGTTCTTCAAAACTTCAATACATCTATTAATATACTGATTCCATCCTGAAACTTATGAGGCAAATAAAGTTAAATAAAAGCATGTATTTTCATATAAAATACAAATATTATAATATAACAAAATGGTTTATTTCAAAGTTTGAAATATATTACAGAAAAGCTTTGAAGTTCTCTATTAAATGAAAAAGCAAGAACTAAAAGTTTATTATACACAATTTAAACATTTTTGAAGAAATTATTACTAGCAATTATTCTCCTTTAAATTTAATACAGAGAATAATATTTTATAATATAAATGAATAGTTTATTGTGTTTTTTTTTTCAATTATAGGGGGTAAAATATCATTGAATTTTCTTAATATTGGAAATAAAATCCTATCTGTTGAATTTTTAAATATTTCAACAATAACAATTAATTGGAATAAAAGAGAATATATATTTTAGTTTTTTAAAAATATATTTGTGCTAAATTATATTTGCAATTTCCTTTTTTTAATGCAATATATTCTCAGTAATGCATGAATAATGAATGAATTCTGTTAAGATTAATAAATACTCTAGATCAACAAGGTTCTTTTTTTTAAAAAACCCATTTAAATAAACAACATTTGCTTAATGTACAAATTGATACAAAATTATTTTACATGCAATAAATATTACAAAATACAATATTTGAGTAGTAGCCTATTTTACATTTCGATAAGGTACTTGACATCAATTTAATAAATTGGTTGACCACTATAAAAATTATTTTCATGACAAGTATGTATATATATATTTTTGGATAGCAAAATATTATATCTTCCCAAATGTGCACAATCACATTTAAAGAATTCTGTCTTCAAAATATTAATGCATGCCATCATTCAAGTATCTAGTTTAAATGGCTAAGGAGATTTCTACTTTTATGTATATTGTTATGAAAAAAATGTTAGCTTTGAAACTAATTTGAAATAAAAGGAAAAAACAAATGAACACACTCGTAACTTCAAGACAAAGATGATAATAAAATACATTCAAAAGAACCAATGCCCACATAGCTTCTGATATTTTCTAAATCTGAGAATTTTTACGTAAAGTTGCCAATAAATACTCCTTTTCTTCCCTAATTAATGAAGAGAAGAAATACAATTTATAATTAATATAATAATGAATGAAGTTCTTTTTCATTTAATTACATTTATTTAAGCATTTAAACTATTGTCTAGGTGCACTTACAGAATTTTGCAGTAATGTAGGAAAGTAAGTTGGAAACTATATTATTTTAATGTGGAATATAAATACCTTTAAAATAGTTTTGTTAAAGGTTGAAAATTAATTTCAGTCCATAACATCTAAGGAATTGCAACTATTGTAAAACTTTTAGTACTAAAGATGTTCATCCTAATGATACATTAATTTGATGTATTTTCTATCTTGAATTGCAAAATAGAAGGAAATAAAATATTTGATTCTCCACTATTCTCCCTCCTCTCTATGCTAGATGATCCTTCTATGTACTCATTTGGGGGCTTTTACTCTCCTTTGAGATATCCTATGCCAGAAAAATCCAATCAAAATTACTCAAGTTATTGTGTTAACAAGATAACACAGGTAAAGCATTATTCATGAATATATATATATATAACTTCAGAATTAGGTTTCAAGAAACCGTGATCTGCAAAGAATTACAAAAAATTTTCTAAGTCATGCCATGTGAAGTATTATAATAAGCAGCCAGCCTTCCTATAAAGAATTAACTTAATTGTGAAAAATGCCTTTTTTATTGATTGAAATATCATATAGGAGCGTAATGCTTAAGCATATTAAGAGTATTAAAAGATTATTCATTTACTGTCACTTTGTACAATTTATCTTATAAAAAAAATCAAAATTAAACAAATATTTCTGACTTCAAATTAACTGAAAAATTTGAATTATGTTTTGACATTAATAGATAATTCAAAATGCTAGAAAAAATTATTACATTTCTGATGAATTAAAATATATAAGAAATAATGCATTATACTGCACAAGTAATTCCAATGTTAGTACTTTTACAATTGAATAAACCGAGAAAGATGTTTTAACATAGACATTAAACTTTTAAAGATGGTTTAATTTCTAAGCCATAGGTACAAAAAAATTTATCTTATGCAATGGCTTATCCATATCTTTTGATGCTAGATGATGACAAACCAAAGAAAACAGATTAATTTTTTTTTTTACAATTAGAGATTTTTTACACAATTAAATTTTAGCCATATAAAAAAAGGAGGGAAACATGCAAGAGAAAATTTCTGAATTTATTACTTTTTATTGTTTTACTTTCAAAACTCTAGAAATCAAGGAAAAGTATTTTTTTTTATTATTTTTTTTAATTTCTAGAGGTTTTACTGCAAAATCTTAACTTTTTGCGAGACGGTTTCTGTCTCTATACTTATAAAGAAATCTATCATCGATTTTGGGGGAGAAAGAAGAAAAAGAAGGGGGGGGGGGAGAACTTTTTTTAGAAAATATTTTTTGAGGAAAAGGGGATATAGCACAAAGTTTGGTTTCTTTTTTTAGAGTTTTTTCATTTGTTAGCAGGCTAGAAAAATATTCCTAAATTTGTTATAACACTTTTTAATTAAATGAATCTCCACTACTTCTTGCAAACTTTATTTTTTGGCATTAATTCATTGCATATTTAATGTTTAATATTAGTTCACAAGGGAAAACTGCATAAAATACAGTCAAAATAATAAAACAGTTATTATGCTTTATATTAAGGCATTCAACTATTTTAATTGCTAATTTTCAATAGAACAATACTAATATACATATTATTTTGTAGAGAAAATAATACTATAATAATTTTATATCCCACAAGTATAATGGTTTACTGGCTTAATTAATATCTATTGTATCAACAAGTAATTTTCTTAAAATATATTTGAAATTTATAATTCCAAGAGATATGCACAGAGTGATTTCATTTCTATTAAAAAAAATTAATGATTAGATTGAAATATTATTACAAGAAATTTTAACGTACCTTTTTAAATGTACATAATAAATTGACAGGGAAATAACACTAATCCCCAGTTAATGAGATAATCTATCTGGTACAAGAAATTCAAATTTTCTTCTGCATCAGATATTTATAATAAAATTAGAGAGAACTTTTAAAGGTTTTCAAGAGAAGAATCACACATAAGATACAAAGGATTTTAATATAATGAAATAGTCTTAAGTAAGAAGGAGAGAGTAAAAAAAAAAGCTATAAAGCATTTACATTTTTTTTAAATCACTCAGAACTTCTTTAACTTTTTGTTCATCATATTTATGCTTATTTGTAAGGTGTCGTACAAAATCATACTTCATTATAAAACCTTTTTCGCATTCTTGACAGCAGAAAGGTTGTTCACCATTGTGTCTCATTAAGTGCCTTTTTAAATGACTGCTATAATCAAAGGTACGAGGACAAATATCACATTTATAATGACCCTTATGAGTATGAAGCCATTCATGTGATCTAAGTTGTTTCACATTGTTGAATATCTTTCCACAAATTTTGCAAGGTCTGCTCTGACCTGGTATGTGATCTACACCATGGCGTTTGAAGTTCCTTTTATCAGCAAAACGACGACCGCATATAAGGCAAGCATATGGCTTTTCTCCTGCATGATTTGATAAATGAGTATCCAAACTATTTTTAATGGAATACTGTTTTCCACATATATGGCAGACATGGGCTTTGATATTTTTGTGGATAATTTTATAATGCCTTTTTCGACTTCTAGCGAAAGTGAATTTTTCATTGCATAGTTCACACTCAAATGTTTTATTCTTTACCCGATGGCTAGCTTTATGAAATTTCATACCTTTTTTGGAAGTGAAAAAGTTTAAACATATATCACACTGAAGATTTAACATTTCTTCATGTTCTGAATAATGCAGTTTTAGTTCTTCTTCTGAAGAAAATTTTTTCTTGCATTTTAAACAGTTTAATTTGTGTTTACGCACATGAGCTTCAAAATCTTTTATCTCGAAAAACGTTTGGTCACAAACTATACAAGTGTGACCAACATGTTGAGCACAATGATCAGCATAATCTTCAGCTGTTGTAAATGTTGATCCACAAGAATCACATTTCGGACAATCATTAAAATGTCCTGAGAAATGAATCGTCAAAGAGGATGTAGTAGCAAACCATTTACGACAAATTCCACACACAAAATAATAATCTCCTTCCCAAACTGAGAAGTTCTCGTTTATATCATTTCCGATATCTGGCTTCAGAAATATAATATTATCACAACTTTCATTATTTTCAGACAAGTTTTTATCATTCGAAAATGTAGCAATAATCTCTGTTACATTCATATTCTTTCATTGAATAATTTACCCATAAAGAAAATAAGCATTAGAAATAAAATGCCACAGAAAACTTTCTCTGTGCGAAAGTTGAAGTTGAAGTTTATAAACAATAGATATTTCACTAATGCTTACTATTTGTTACTTTAGGTTTTGCCAATGCTCCATTAATCAAAATATAACATGTTTTTCAATCAAGATATTAAATTATTTTTTGATGAAAAGTTTATTCGAACCAAAGGCTTTCCGATAAATTGTAGATATTAAATAGATCTAACAGTACTAAAAGGCTGTGGTCCCTCCCCCCCAAAAAAAATAAATTGAATGCTTGATTTGCAATGCACGCTTAAAAGATTTTAAAATTTTCGAAAAAGCCTGTAATAGCAACAATGTCACAGTGAAGGAAAGTAAGAACTATGACAAAGAACATCAGAAGATCATACAGACTTATCCGAGATTAAAGCATTACCTACAACTTACCGCACCAACTCTAACACTTGGCCGATTGCTCGTCGATAATATTTTTTTATGATGCAAAATTCTCTCATCCTTCTTTTGTCATTTCCCCCCATTGCACTAATTAATTTTAATGTTTACTGAACACACTTCTACTTATTGAACACAATGATAATATTATTGCTAAGTAATTTTTCTACCCAACTGTTACACTCGGAAACTTCACCTTGTTCCCGCACTTTGCCTATCCTCCATCAAATCGGTATATCAGCAGTAGGTGCTGCTTAAAAATGGTATAAAGTAACATGGGAGGAATTAGGCAAATTTTCTAGATCGATTTAGAAAAAGAATAGCTTTTGTAGATAAAGATAAAATTTGTAATTGTTCATGAAGAATCTTTTTTCAATGTAAGGACAATCTTGTATTTTTTTTGAGCTGATGGATGAACTATTGAATGAATATTGAATTTTGCTCTTTGTTTGAATTCGGACATGAACTTTGCATGAAGGAATTTGAACATGAAGGTGAAACGAAATAATGTCCTACATACATGCATCTTTAAATAAACATAGCAAGAAAATTAAAACATGAACAGTAGTAGAAATATTTACTAAAAGGACTGATATGAAGGAATAATATTGTTTCGATTTCATGAAGATAAAAACTATTGCTACAAAATGCATTTAAAAATTTTGTAATGTTAATACAAATCAAAAGATTGAATGAAAATGAAATTGATACCACTGAATTTTTTAAAAAAAATATTAGGCAGCGTAATACAGCTTAAAAAAGATTACAATTGTAGCTAATCCTTTGTTAAAATACGAATTAAAATCTTGAAATATCGTTCGTCATCAATTACAATCCGGAAAGTAGTTACCTACCAAATTTTAAGTTTTCCTTGATCTAGATTAGGAAATTCTTTTTGTTTGTAATTTTATTACCCTTTTATATATAAATTAATCTTTATCTTGGTCACGCTATCAACTGTCGTGCATAGCAATGGTGGCAGACTGGGACTGAATATATTAGTTGCCAAAAGATAATATAAGGACAGCAAGGCAAAAGATAATAGGACCCACTCATCTACGGTACTAACATTCAATTTTTATAATAAACAGACAGAACATTCGAAAATACATGAATTTTAACAAAAGATGTAAATATGACTTCTGTTAAACTAAATTATTCTGAACACACTATCATATGTTAATATTTCATATATTTTTATTTTCTTTTGAATGGTATTTACACCATATACCCAACAGCATCTGATCTAATCTGTAGTTATAATTTTTGCCATTCTGCAAATTCTTAAAATTTTGCCCACTAATGAAGAAAAATAAAAGTTATTGTTTTATGATAATTACATAATAATTTACATAATTTATATTAATAAAATATAATTATGTAGTATTTTATTTATACAAAATAGATATTTTTTTCATCGTCGCTGATCGGATGTATCAACTCGTAAATAAATGCAACAAAAAATGAGCATCAATAAGTTGAAATTCATCTAATCTATTTTTAATGAGAAAATTTGTTTATATATATAAAACTCAAAGAGAGAGAGAGAGAGAGAGAATAAAATATATTATCAGAAATAAGAAAAAGCAAATACATAATTATTATGACTTAGAAAATTTTAATTAGACAATATAATTATAAAAAGTACAAACTTTGAAAAGAAAGATTAGAAATTCAATAACTAACGATACATCATGAATTTTTCAAAGAGTTTATTTATCCAACTGGTATATTTCAAATATGAATTTTAAATTAATTTTTTATTGTAATGGTTTCATATATTTTCGGCCAACCTAGGTCTTATTTAGATAAACAAAAACAGAAAATTAAAAATTCTGAAAAAAAAAAAGCAAGTTGTTGGAAAAAGGATATTAAACATAATTAGGATTATTAAGTAAATCAAATGTCTAAAAATGCGGAAAGAACCTTTATCACTTATCGGGATTATTACATTTTTATTATTATTAATTTACTGTCGTAATCATTGCGCATAGTAACATATGTGAAGAATGTATCCGAAATTCAATAAATTTCCGACGAATATGATGCTTAGATATGTAAGAATAAGGTGCTGGAATTTTTGGAATTTGATCACATGTCGGTATAGTTTCATGAAAATAAACTGTCAACTTATGCTCTAAATTTTCAAAAGGATTTACAAGACTTTGGATTCAAAACTTCATATATGACATCTGCATCGAATACAAATTTGGATTTGATTGCAGAATTTTAATATTCATGTAGAAAATAAATTTTCTGTTAAGATTTTTTTTTTATTTTTGTTTCTACTAACCAATTCACTCTGTATGAATTTTCAATAGTTCGAGCAGGATAACTTTTGATTTAACATATACACTTGCCAGAAAAAGAATGATTAAAACCTTGTAAATATTCAAGAATAAAAAAAAATGCACATAATAATAATTTCATTTTTATTTATCGTATTACTTACATTTTTCATAATATTTTCATGACAATTTCAAAAATATAACATTGTTTTGTTATTTTAAGAAATTATTACATATTAGTTTTTTTAAGAAATTAATTAAAAACTTAAAAGTTACAAGAATAGCTCTCAGAGAAAGTGTGCTTACAAATATGATAAAAGAATTCTCATATCAAAATTCAGTTTTATTGCAAATATTTAAAGCTGGTATATAAACTTAAAATACGGCATCTTAGGAAGTTTTGGATTATAAATTTAGTTTAAATTAAAATGATTTGAAAAGAAAAGTTACTCCTAAGGAAAGGAAGATTATTTTATAACTAAGGAATTAAGGCAAAACGTTTCAGAAAATTGCCTGGACTATTAAAAAACATATTCCTACATCCGAAAAGTTATCGATTACAATCGATTGAAACATATTACCTCAAAGTCAAGTAATGGACATCCATTAAAGGTATGTGGCTACTTTCAGGATGATTTTTTTGAATGCTAAAAAACATTTTTTTTCGAATGTTGCTTAAAAATATTGAAGAAACCTCTAAGAAACCACAATAATCTAATTAAAATTAAAAAAAAAAAAAATTGGAAAAAAAAAGTACTTTTGGCTAAAAAAAGGGATAAACGAAAAAAAAAAAATCTTCTAGTTTAGAGGATTATCACATGATTTTTTATACTTTTGCAGATACTTTAAGAAATATATTATCAAATTCCTAAGCTAAAAAATATGCTGTACTTCTATCCATTTTTAAATATTGGGGTTCGGTAGATAAATAACACGAAATTTTCAATTTTTTTTCCTTTTTTGGAGCACTAAAAACAACTATAAAATATTTCTAAATGGATACATTACTTATTCTCTAGTTCAAGAACTGCAGAACATATTGAGAAATTATTACACCAAATTTGAATAATAAATATGCATTAGATTTTAATTGTTGAATTACTTCGTAAGAAAATGCTTTCAAAGATTAGAATTTGTGAAAATGACATTTAAAGATGCAAAATAGCATTAAAGCGTATGAAAATGCAAATATAAAAAATAGTGTAATTTCTCCAAAAATAAGCAAACATTTAAAGGTTTTATAAAGAAACCTGTTCAGATACCTGTTAAAAATGTTAAATTAAAAAAAATTCTAATTTCACAAAAAATTGGCCTTTTAACGTAGTCACTTACCTGAAGCTGACTGCCTTTGCAAATAGGCCCTATATCTAAATCCTAAGATCAGTGCATCCCAAATTGCAGACGGAATCAGAAAGACATTTGAAAAGCTTTACTTGAAGACAACATAGGGAAAATTTTGAGAAAATGCTGATTAGGCATATAACCCACACACATTATCTATCAATCAGCAAAAGCGTTTGTATTTTGCAAATGATGAGTTGGTGAGTTTCGATATACTGATTGGATAATTTCTTTCTCTCACCCAAGCAATTTCTGTATCTTTGGCATCAAAAGACGTAAGCTGGCATGGAGATAACTAGGTACGCTCTAAAAACTCTACTTTTGAGAAGCAGAATTTTGTGGCTGCAGTTAAGCACGGTGATAGATGAGTTATGGTTTGGGGCGACGGCAACAGGTCTCATAGGGCGTGTAAGTTTTATAGATTCAAAATTAAATCTGAAGAATTCAACAACATTAACAGGTAAATAAACATTTTAAAAGAAAATTCGAAAAATTGTATACAGTTGCATTCAGTTGTCATGAGTTGCATGTCGATTGCGTTCTCCTTTACAATCGATGGACTTGAATCTTATCGGAATTTATGGGACTCGCTGGATGCAAGATACATCACCATGACATTATAAAGTGATTATCAAAGTAGAATAACCTGTCTTTTGAAAATTGCTCCAATTTTTGTTCGAACGATTGACAGATTCTTAGACAAAAGGACTATCCAACCGGTTACTATAGTCCTGGAGGTACAAAATGCCTTATTTAACAATAAAATTTCCTAATTGAAAGGCCAGTACAGAGCCTTGAGGACATATCTAGCTAATCTCGATTGTAATACTTTCTAAATTTTATAAACAAGTTACAGATCTGTTGCTTAAATAATTATGTAAGAAAATTGGAAAATATGGAGTATTATATTTATCAGAGAAAGAGAATAATATTCTCCAATCAAGGTCCTCGAAGACGACCCTGAAATACGCGACTTCTCGGTAGGAGGACCTTAATTTTATTTACTAGATAATCCATGGTCACCTCGCAATTCGATAATTCGCTGAAACCAAATTGGTGTCCATGAATCAAATCATTAATATTAATAAATTTATTCAACTGAGAAAAAAAATTATTGCAGTAAACAGATAAGACTGACACAAAGAAGGGTCTTTTCCCGGTAGATATTTGTAATTTTTAAATTGAATTTCTTTTATAAAAATGAGTTATATTTTTAATAATATAACTCAATTAATATATTTTAATTAATTATTATATTTTTAAAAATTAAAATTAAAATGAATTGTGTACAGAATGCAAAAACAATAAGATTGAAATTAATATTATGGTTATAAAATTTTTTTTTAATTTTTGAATATTTACCAAATATTTGTATGCAGACTTTTTATGTCAAGCATACATTATGGGCCGCATATTGTCTTGAGTGCAAGGGGCCGACTTGTTTTCGGGAAATTTGGCCACTTGGCAAGTACGCTTCGTTGAAGGACATTTCTAGTTTAGTTTCCACTTCTTGCATTTTCAAATTTGAAAAACGAGTATATATGATAATAAAAAATCATTTTTAAAGTATTCGAGTAAACCGAAAACTTATGTAAAACGAAAGCAATCAATTCTTTTCTAAGTTTTTAATATTTTTACTGGGACATTTGGAGAAAGGGAAGATTCTGACCACTTTATTTTCACAAATTTGGTAAAACTAATATCGCATTAAACGAACAGAATTACTTCGATACAATATCTCTTAACACTTTGCCGACCGCATGTCTCGTAAAAATTTCTTCACTTGGCGCCGACAACACTGCTTCGCTTGTCGCCGGCAGTTTTTAAGGTTCTGATATTATAACATGTCAAGTTTTACTAACAGACTAAGTAACACTAACACCACTGTGGTGTTGCCTGATGGCATAGCGTTAAACGGATTGATCAAACTAAATATTAAATAGACTGGGTGCACATATTAATTTATAATTGAATCCTTATTAGTTTAATAAAATTGTTAACTTTATAATTACCAAATATACTTGGTTACTCCTCTTTAGAAACTATACGACAAATCAAAGAAATGCAAATTAAAAAGGAATGGCAAAGATGTCGAACACGTGCATCGCAGAGAGGGAAAAAATGAAAGCATTCTTATTGCT